>NC_060149.1:772025242-772329342 GCF_021461385.2 Schistocerca piceifrons
CGTTACTCATGTTGGCAGCTGTTCTCGATTCGAATTCTGGAATATTTACTTCGTCTTATTTTGTGAAGGCATTTCGGAAGGCTGTGTTTAGTAACTCTGCTTTAGCAGCACTGTCTTCGATCACCTGCAGTGATACACCAACTGAAGTGTGCTTAGCACTGACTACAGTAAGTAGCTGTTCGACCATTGTAACCATTATTCTTAATTCGCTACTCACAGCCATTGTACTAGTTGGACTTCCATCTGCTGATTTCATACGATCTCTTACAGCCAACCTCTGCAATGTTCGACGGTCCCTGACCCCCAGCACATGAGGACTGTCTGGAATTGCATTAACTGTGGTTATTCTTTCGCTTTTCCACTTCGCAGACACATTACAAACAGTCGTCTTGGGAAGTTCTGGAAATGTTGAAACGTGTCTGATGGATGCAACCATTACACTGGATAAAACGTTGAGAACGTGCAATGATTTAAAACCTTTCTTATGAGTCACTGTCCTCTATTCCAAGCCCAACCACATTTCACTACACTTTAGTATGTTGTAAGGAAATTTCGGTGTGGAAATTTCTATGAGCAACCTGCCGCTGTGACAAAAATGGTACCCAGAAAATTCCAGTCACGTGATATAAATTATGCATGACACAACATAATGAATTCACATCAGATTCAATCATCACTAGTTTCCCCAGGCAGATAAATAAATTTCTATTTTCGTATATCTGTATATTGAGCCCAGTAGGAGATGAATCTTGTATTATGAAAAAAGGCTAGGTTTCCACACACTTAGGAATATGGAAATATTGATCGAACTCCAAGATACCGACAGCTCATCCTCTTTAGCTTTAGAAGTCATTACGTGTTCAGACACGGGCTAATGCGTCCGTCGCGCACGTTTTTGCTCCAAAAGATCGAGAATGCGTCAGCGTCCTTGTGTGTTAAATGTCAGGGAGACGGAAGCCGCGAAAAGGACGTGCAGGATATAGCCTAGCACAGGAGGCGCACAGCCAAGTCTGGCAGAAATATTGTCACAGGACACACGCTGAAGTAAAACTTAATGTTTCTTTAGTTGCAGTGATACACGTATAACTGACCGGCTCGTATACCCAAAGGAACAGCACGTTAGCTTTCGAGACAGGGACCGATGGAATCTGTGTGTCGTTCAGGAAACACTGGTCTCCTACACTAGTCGACTGAGTGCAGTTTTTATATGATTTTCCACGTTTACCAAGGCAAATGCCATGTTGCTTCTCTTCAACGCCTTAGAAACACAATACCCAAGCAATTAAAACAATAATACACATAGAAACATACGGTACCTGCTAAAATGTGGAGCACCCAAAAGGGAGGAGGAAACAATGAAACTTCACTGGTTGAAAAGGCATACGTCGTTATTTCACTGATTACAAATTCGAGTCAAATTTGCACACATAAAAAAAAGTTCTGCATCTCGGTCCCGAGAGTTCCCGAACCTGTACAGAAAATTGCAATAGAGATCAACATAAATATCATTTCCGCCCTGTCTGTTGCTCATGAAAACCACACATTGCATGTTGTACCACCACAGAGCGAGAGCTTCACAGGTGGTGGTCCAGACTGCTGTACACACCGGTACCTCTAATACCCAGTAGCACGTTCTCTTGCTATGATGCATGTCTGTATTCGTCGCGGCATACTATCCACAAGTTCATCAAGGCACTGTTGGTCCAAATTGTCCCACTCCTCAACTCCGATTCGGAGTAAATCCCTCAGAGTGGTTGGTGGGTCACGTCGTCCATAAACAGCCCTTTTCAATCTATCCCAGGAATGTTCAATAGGGTTCACGTCTGGAGAACATGCTGCCCACTCTAGCCGAGCGATGTGCACGATGGGGGCACGTACGTTGGCCCCACATGATACCACCCCAAAACAGCAGGAAACCTCCACCTTGCTGTACTCGCTGGACAGTGTGTCTAAGGCGTTCAGCCTGACCGGGTTGCCTCCAAACACGTCTCTGACGACTGTCTGGTTGAAGGCATATGCGACACTCATCGGTGAAGAGAATGTGATGTCAGTCCTGAGCAGTCCATCCGGCATGTTGCTGGGCCCATCTGTACCCCGCTGCATGGTGTCGTGGTTGTAAAGATGGACCTCGCCATGGACGTCGGGAGTGAAGTTGTGCATCATGTAGCATGTTGTGCACAGTTAGAGTCGTAATATGACATCCTGTGTCTGCACGATAAGCATTATTCAACATGGTGGCGTTTCTGTCAGGGTTCCTCCGAGTCATAATCCGTAGGTAGCGGTCATCCACTGCGGTAGTAGCCCTTGGGCGGCCTGAGCGAGGCATGTCATCAACAGTTCCTGTCTCTATCTACAGGGTGTTTCAAAAATGACCGGTATATTTGAAACGGCAATAAAAACTAAACGAGCAGCGATAGAAATACACCGTTTGTTGCAATATGCTTGGGACAACAGTACATTTTCAGGCAGACAAACTTTCGAAATTACAGTAGTTACAATTTTCAACAACAGATGACGCTGCGGTCTGGGAAACTCTATAGTACGATATTTTCCACGTATCCATCATGCGTAGCAATAATATGGCGTAGTCTCTGAATGAAATTACCCGAAACCTTTGACAACGTGTCTGGCGGAATGGCTTCACATGCAGATGAGATGTACTGCTTCAGCTGTTCAATTGTTTCTGGATTCTGGCGGTACACCTGGTCTTTCAAGTGTCCCCACAGAAAGAAGTCACAGGGGTTCATGTCTGGCGAATAGGGAGGCCAATCCACGCCGCCTCCTGTATGTTTCGGGTAGCCCAAAGCAATCACACGATCATCGAAATATTCATTCAGGAAATTAAAGACGTCGGCCGTGCGATGTGGCCGGGCACCATCTTGCATAAACCACGAGGTGTTCGCAGTGTCGTCTAAGGCAGTTTGTACCGCCACAAATTCACGAAGAATGTCCAGATAGCGTAATGCAGTAATCGTTTCGGATCTGAAAAATGGGCCAATGATTCCTTTGGAAGAAATGGCGGCCCAGACCAGTACTTTTTGAGGATGCAGGGACGATGGGACTGCAACATGGGGCTTTTCGGTTCCCCATATGCGCCATTTCTGTTTATTGACGAAGCCGTCCAGGTAAAAATAAGCTTCGTCAGTAAACCAAATGCTGCCCACATGCATATCGCCGTCATCAATCCTGTGCACTATATCGTTAGCGAATGTCTCTCGTGCAGCAATGGTAGCGGCGCTGAGGGGTTGCCGCGTTTGAATTTTGTATGGATAGAGGTGTAAACTCTGGCGCATGAGACGATACGTGGACGTTGGCGTCATTTGGACCGCAGCTACAACACGGCGAACGGAAACCCGAGGCCGCTGTTGGATCACCTGCTGCACTAGCTGCGCGTTGCCCTCTGTGGTTGCCGTACGCGGTCGCCCTACCTTTCCAGCACGTTCATCCATCACGTTCCCAGTCCGTTGAAATTTTTCAAACAGATCCTTTATTGTATCGCTTTTCGGTCCTTTGGTTACATTAAACCTCCGTTGAAAACTTCGTCTTGTTGCAACAACACTGTGTTCTAGGCGGTGGAATTCCAACACCAGAAAAATCCTCTGTTCTACGGAATAAACCATGTTGTCCACAGCACACTTGCACGTTGTGAACAGCACACGCTTACAGCAGAAAGACGACGTACAGAATGGCTCACCCACAGATGCGTTGTCTTCTATATCTTTCACATCACTTGCAGCGCCATCTGTTGTTGAAAATTGTAACTACTGTAATTTCGAAAGTTTGTCCGCCTGAAAATGTACTGTTGCCCCAAGCATATTGCAACAAACGGTGTATTTCTATCGCTGCTCGTTTCGTTTTTATTGCCGTTTCAAATATACCGGTCATTTTTGAAACACCCTGTATATTCTCCATGTCCGAACAACATTGCTTTGGTTCACTCCGAGACGCCTGGACACTTCCCTTATTGAGAGCCCTTCCTGGCACAAAGTAACAATGCAGACGCGATCGATCCACGGTGTTGACCGTCTAGGCATGGTTGAACTACAGACAACACGAGCCCTGTACCTCCCTCCTGGTGGAAGGTGGTGTTCGGACCCCCTCCGTCTAGTAGGCACTGCTCATGCATGTTTGTTTACATCTTTGGGTGGGTTTAGTGACATCCCTGAACAGTCAAAGGGACTGTGTCTGTGATACAATATCCACAGTCAACGTCTATCTTCAGGAGTTCTGGGAACCGAGGTGATACAAAACTTTTCTTGATGTGTGTACAAAGAACCCACTTATTAGAATAACGTTGTACCCCCTCTTACCTGGATGGATGCGCTGATACGGTATGGAAGGGTGTCATAAAGCCGTTCTGTCCCCTCTTAAGGCAAGCTGTCCTACTACTGTTGTAACTAATACTTGATATCCTGATTATGAGCGCTGGGACTTAGTTTACTTCAGAATTGGTCCCGCACATGTACTATAAGGGACAGATCTGGGGATCTTGCTGGACTTGGGAATACATCAGCATCACAAATACAGTTCATAGAGTCACGTGCCATGTGTGAGTATGCATTGTCCTTTTGTGGCGGTGTTCGTAGCGACAAACACTTGGCTGTAGAAATGGCTTACGAAGTCACCGCCACACTTTTAATAGCGGGCCGACCGGTCCGCTGGAACAGTAAACAGAAAGATGAAACCCCAAACACTCGGATTAAATAAGTCTGTACTTATCTTTATTCATGAAGATACAGAAACACAGTAGTGAACTCGGTGTCTACAAAAATCTGTCTAGTTCGAGTCGGAGCGGCTAGGTCAGCGTCGGCTGACGACAAACAACAACTCTGCTGCGATGAACACACAACTGACTAGCAAGTCGGGGTGGCGACAGGAAGGGCATACAGCCACCTTCTGCCACTAATATTGCCAAATCCGTAGTAACACGGGCGACCCCACGTTGAAGTGGGACAAAGGCCCAAAGGAAATGATGATACTGATGAACCTTGACGACGGATAATTCCCATGCTGTCCATCATCGGGCGACTGTAACATCCGAATGTCCCAAAAATGTGGATATTGCGTGATTCGAACATCCAGCCAAATAGAGACCCACAGTGAGGCTTCTGTCAGCTGCAGATAACGCTGTCTCACAGGGGTATACAGCAAGTCCGTGTCCTTCACAGTGAACACTCAACATCTGACATGTTCACGCCCTTTATATGCTACCAGGTCTTTCGTGAGTCTGTTCAAGGTAAACAATGCAAATACTACCATGTTATAAAATTTCAGCGATTTTCTGAGGCAAGAACAGCAGTGTCCATTCTCTTCTGACTGATGATTAATAAAGATGTTAATATGTGTAACGCAAGACACTGTACATATTCTTGCGACGCATAGTCCCCAGTGTTAAATGATAATATTAAATTGTAGTGATTCTTTAATAAAACACACATAGAACACTTATGATTGTTATATCATGTGAAGCCAATTTATATTAACTGCATTTCTTAATTAGAATGAATACTTTTAAATATAACAAACTGAAATCAGATTATTTAAAGTAAAACATTTGAGTGTAGTATTTGCAACATATAAAAATTAAAGGAATACGCTCACCAGTTGCCTTAATATAATGAAATTACCTTATAATTTCTTTCATTTGAGCAAGAATTATCAATATTGGACAACAGATAAATGAATGGTAATTACTCTTTGAAATGTCAATCATTGTCATATCCGAATAACTTAAAGCAATTAATTCAGCATCTTTTCATCACAAAACAAGATTTGTCAACAATTATATGCCCACTGCATTAATAATAATCAGATCATCATTTTCCTAGGCGTTAGTTTTTGATAACTTTTCGACAAACAGATCTTTATATGAGGACTGCAGCAACAACTGAAGCAACTGAATGGCTGAACTCCATGGAGATCGCACTGCAGCAGACACACACTGACAAATGAAGTGTTATATAAAAGCTAGATTTTAATTAATGCTTAAATGTAATCATCATTAAACATTCAGCATCGTTCATATTTTATTTATTATAAATGTCTATGTTTGATAGTGCAGTATAATTCTTAACACAAAATCGTTTTATATGTGAATGTACGAAACAGATTACTTCTGTAGACGCGATACGATAAATAATGTAAAATAATAGGACTTTTATTTTTCTTCGTGAGGTATTGGTGAATTTCATTACCAGACAGCGGTTGTGTATTGATGTTGTCAGACAAAGCAAAGTTTCATCATTCTACTTGGGAGACAGTAGCATCTGTTCGCAGTAGTTTTCCTATACGAAGTGTCTGTGACTAGGCTGGACTATTTACTTATATATTTGTTAGCTTCTTTTAGTCTGTTATCTATATAAAAGAACAGACCGAATGTTGCAAATGTACTGGAATGAATGTAGCACACAATATTTTAACATAATTTCAAGGGGGAAAATCTACATAGAATATTTACATAAAAACAATAACAATAACAAAAATAACTTTAAAAAGTCTGTGTACTACCATTTGGCCATCTGGTGCACAGATATCTGTTCATCCAGAATCCTGAAGGCACGTACTAATGGTCTGTTACATTATGCAGCCTTGGTAGGTCACAAATTTTGTAATTTATAATTCTGGACTACACTACTATACAGTAGTACACTACACAGCATTACACTACACTATGCTGCTGCACTTGGTATCAGAACCAATTGGATTTCTCTTTTATCTGGATGGGTAGCACCCGGCATGGTGACGTGCAATTCAGGATTCACAGGGGCTGCGGTGCTATGCCACCCAAGGTGTAGAAATTGGGAGATGGCTGTCAGGGTCTCAGAAAATCCTTCCTGGTGCTCCCCGAGGCTCGTCTCCTCACTACTTCCAGAGGTTGTTGTAGGTGGATATCTGCCGTGGCGCGTCTCATTGCCAATATGTATGGCCTTTACTTGATTGTCTCTTGGTCTTATAGGCTTGCAGTTCATAAGCTGATATTTTACCTGTACGCGAGTTCAGCTTATGCCACAATTCCTAATTCCTTATTATATTGTAGACTGTTGCATTTCCAGATGCTTTCCTGTACCAGTCTGTAATATCTTGTCTAATGGTGCATTGTTAGACAATGTGATCCGGGGTGCCACTTGCTTCACATTCACAAGTATCTGTGGTGCGTTGTCGTATTTTTAGTGAGTAGCTCGAATATGAACCATGTCCTGACAGGTTGTGTATAGCTCCCTCGGAAGGAAGTATATCATCTTTGTTCTTTCTTTTATGTTAGGAAGGAACTGGTAGGTTTTCCTCCCTGTTTCTGTCCTATCCCAGATTTCTTGCCATTCTCTATCAAAGCATGCCTTTATTTCTTTATTCGATACGGCTCTTGTACCCAGTATCTCCTTCACCCTAGGATATTCGCGCTTTTTGAGCCAGTATTGTGCATGTCTCTTTCTTATGGCTAGGTCAAGAGCTGGCTAGCCTAATATCTCCGGCAGCGCCTCAGTCGGTGTCGTTCTATTAGTGCCTGTCGGGCGCAGAAGTACACTCCCCTGCGCTCAACGTAGAGTCTGTGCTGTCCCTACCTTTCTGGCACTGTGAACGCTACTGTTCGACCCGTAGCCAACAAAGAATAAGTTTCCGTTGTAGTATTTTCTTATTGAACTTAGTGGCAGCTGAAAACTTATTTAGGCAATTGTTGCTATTTTATTTAGGATTTTAATCCCTCTTTGGCAGACGATTTCTACATGTGCATGATAGTTTTGCGTTTCGTCAATGTTAATTCCAAGGTACCTATACACTTCTTTTCTTTTCTCTGTTTGGTCATTTATTCTGATTGTGGGATTTCTCGTTCTTGACAATGTTCCTTTTAGTAACATATAAACTGTATTGTATGCTGCTATCGTTAGTTCGTTTTCTGGGCAGTAGTTACTTTGTCTTTCAAGAGCTGCCCTACTATTTTCCTCTAATTTAGCCTTTATGTTGTCAAATACTATAATTAGCAGATCGTCTGCGTAGGCGACGCAGGTTGGAATGGACTAGGCAATTATCGCCAACGATTCTGATTGTTAGTGATCATCGACGCTCGTAACCAAAGAACTGAACGCCCTTCTAGCTAAAACTGAACTCTCCCATATCAGGTGCAGAAATAACGTGCCCGAGCAATCGAGTGCGAAGCACAATGCTTAAGACATTGAACTCACATTTAGAAGGACGACAGTTCAGCACTCTGTCCAGCAACTCACATTTCAATTTTCATGGGATTCCAGAGCGTTTCAGGCAATTTGCTGAATGGTTCTTTTGAAAACGATCCGACCATATTTATTCCTCGTCTTTCCGCAACCAGTGCTTATGCATTCTACGTGATAACTTTATCATCGGCGGGGCGTTAGACCCTAATCTCTCTCATTTCGCCTGCAAAAGTATATCAAAGTTTCCTCTATTTTTTGATGTTAAGCAAAAATTTGTACGGTATGTGTCTTTACTTTTGGTTGGCCATCTTGCGTTTTTGGCCCTACCAGTCGAAATGTTTGCTGGTACCATTCGTTACCTTTGAGTAATATACTCTTTTTCCTCGCTAAAAACTAACATTTGGCAAGAAATATTCTCTTTAAAAACATTAAAAGACTCAGTTTGCCAATAACTGTCTCAAAATGTGCGCTCTCAGAAATACCCCTGCCCCATTGCACCGTATAGATTTGCGACACCTGGACAGAGCTCTATCTTCTTCAAAGCACACTCTTTCTAATCTGCTGACCCACAATACATCTGAGGTCTTGTTATCAGATACAGCACATTTTTGGGGTTCGCCAGAGGCGTCTACCGAGATGCTGCTTGTTTTCCTGTCGTCAGGGCCTCGTCCTGTGCACAAACATTACAACCTTTATCTCTAATGGATGTTTCTATAAAATACCATTGAGAGTAATTACTCTCCTGTCTTCCTAGCAATCACTGATTATAACAAAATGTAACGTCTGCTCCCTGAAAGCATTATTCCTAATGCTCCTCCAGCGCTTCCAATTTTGATCTACGAGGTCTTTATGTGATACTCATTTCTGGATAATTTCTATCTTTCTATGTGAATTATGTTTCATGAAGTTCAGTTCACCAGCATTCTTTGTAAAAGACATTTGAAAACCTTTATCATTGATAGGTTCTGTTCTTCTGGATTTATTTCTTCCGAAGCATATTATACTTTGTGCTCGTTTCTCTTAAGCGATGCAGTATTACGTGTCGGGTACCCTGCACAATAGTGAGAATTCACTTGCAGTTATGGTTGAATGGCAGATGGTGATTTCCAGCGCGTTATAGCAACTAGAAATCCCAGTTATAGTTGTAACTAGAGATTTCAATTTGCCACCAATGCACTAGGAAACGTAAATTTTAGCACAGGTGACAGGAAGCACGGCGTCTCTTTTCCACTCAGTGAAGGTAACTGAAAAAATTCTGTTCCCATAAGCATCGTACCACCAATTAATGCTCTTCTGAGAAATGTTAAAAAAGAAATAAAATGTTTTTTTCTTTGTAAATGTGGCACGAAATATTTGTAATTGCCAGAGCAGCCAGCAACAGATGCTGTTGTGGATTATACTATCATCTATCGGACATGCATCAGGGACAGCAATAATTCGTCTTCTGATATATCGACTGTTACCGTACAGTCATCTTCAAGCTTAGTCGGAGACTGGATTAAAGCTAAGGAACAGCACTGTGGAGTAAATGTGCTTTCATCACAGATAAGACAGTCTACACAACAGCACTAATAAGAGGTTGAAGAACAAAATGTAACAAGAATAAAATGCAACAAACTCCCAGCTATGAAGCCCACAGTGCTTACAAATTACGTGGCTATTTATTAAAACAGAATATTGGATCCGCCGGGAAATCTTCAAAAATCACATTTTTACTGATTTAGATTCTCCCTTCTCCGTCTTGGCAGCCACATTATCTTACCAAATAATTCCCCAACCACTTGAGAAGATGGTGTGATGATTCCTTTGGAAAGGTGAAGGCGCCGGTTGATTTCCTGCCCCTCTTTTATCTAATTCGTGACCTACAAATACAAAATGAGTATTTTTGGAACATTATTGAGCGGAAAATATTCCAGACATCATTACGTTCTTTGACTAGTGTCCACACCAGGTGGACGTGGAGATGAACATGTCTCCTAAGATGGCCACTGATGTATCTAGGGTCGTCCTATATACAGCTGAATTATCACTAGAGTAGTTAGTACACGATACTGAAATAAGTGTACTTGAATAAATTTCATCCGTATAGAAACACTGCCTAGAGCAGTCGTTTCATGCTAGTGTGTTTACATTACTTGGCAGATAACGCAGGTAACTTCAAGATTATTCGAGGCCACCTAGTTTTGTAGAGGCAGGTGGCGTCGCACCAGTGGAAATTTGTTGCAAAGTCGGTTGACCTGATATGTTCATTTCTTAGAGCAAATATTGACGGCAATTGCGTAACGTAAAATTGGTAAAAAGAGCCCATACTGTTTGTTTACATCATCACCAAAGCTTAATATGTTGAGAAGAGGGCTATAAATGTTACCATCTTCTCTTTGACAAAAGTCTGGGGCTAGAGATATGAACAAGCGAACAAAATTTTATCTTTTACACAATGAGTGAAAACGCAAGCCTCTATCGTTCGAATAAAATTTCTGGAGCTGACAATACCTTTACACATACGCCACATCTACTCGCAGACGTACCATTTCCCCCAATTTTCTTGTGACAAATCGTGCCAAACACGACATCTTTTTGTACGCCAATGACGCACCGGTATTTTCGAACAGCATATTTTCACATCATGCAAGCTACAACATAAAAACATCCAAATGCAGCAATTCAACTGTACAGCCGTCTAATCCGCTTGCTATTCGCAACAGATGGTCCCATATACGAAAAATCTAAAATGCTTGATCCCCTTGTTCACATTTGGATACGTTCTGCAACGTGTGTATTACCCGCTGGACTCTTCTCTAACTCTCTTACAATACGTTCGCCGTAAGCATTCGCATTTCCTATAAGAATTATGCAGTATAAATGATTGCAGTTTGTTTTTATGCTGATAACTCTCGTGATTTTATACGAAATATGCAACATAAGAGGAAAGAATACGAATTTCTCAGATTTTCCGAGGTACTATGTTACAATAATAAATAGCTAATGACTTGACAGAAATGTAATCGTGTCAATGATACTTGGCTTCCGACTATGTGGCCTATTGTATCCGAAATGGGAGAAGTCCGTGAAACGTTTCGAGTTTCAGAACAGTGCCCCGGTTAGGTAAGCTATCCAGCACATACGTATCCCGTTTCTCCACGCGCCATTCGTGGATCGTGTTGCAGATGGTAGTAGCTTTGAAATTCCATTTCATTTCATTTTTTGCGCAATAATCCAAGCTCGCCTTAAGCACTAAGGTCCTAACTATTTTATTAGTCAAAATAACACAAAATCCAGCCTCCTAAGTTTATTCTGCAACTTATGCTTTATCGAAATCCCACCTGTCACTTTCGCAAAGAAATTAATCTCATTTATCACACATTTCTACACCAGTATTTTGCACCGTTTATTCAGCGACAGATTTTTATCATGAATGGTGGGCTCCATGTGGTTCTCAAGTCGTGCAGCGACCGTAAACCATAAAATTACAAAATATGCAGCAACCAGTCGAAAAACCATGTTTTATTTATTCACTTTTGCAACTCGATTTCAACTGATTAACAGCCATCATCGATCCTTTCAATCAATGTGTGCCGTGAGTAGTAGTACTGTCTTAAGCAGAGGTCAAACATAAAGTTGATCGTCGGTAAAGCAGATGCCAGACTGAGATTCATTGGAAGAATCCTAAGAAAATGCTATCTGAAAACAAAGGCAGTAGGTTACAGTACACTTGTTCGCCCACTACTTGAATATTGCTCACCAGTGTGGGATCCGTACCAGAAAGCGTTACGGAGATGATAGATAAACTCCAATGGAAGACACTGCAAGAGAGACGCTCAGTAGCTCGGTACAGGCTTTTGTTGAAGTTTCGAGAACATACCTTCACCGAGGAGTCAAGCAGTATATTGCTCCCTCCTACGCCTATCTCGTGAAGAGACCACGAGGATAAAATCAGAGAGATTAGAGCCCACACAGAGGCGTACCGACAATCTTTCTTTCCACGAACACGAAGAGACTGGACTAGAAGGGAGAACAAATAGAGGTACTCAAAGTACCCTCCGCCACACATCGTCAGGGGGCTTGCGGAGTATGGATGTAGATGTAGATGACGTCATGATACATACATACGAAAACCATTCCCAAAATATCGCAGTGATATCTAATGTCAGAACTACACAATCCACACACCGCGTGCTAAACGCGAAATTGAGCTATGGGTGCCACTGGATGCAACGTGTCATTTGAAAAGAGGCAAAATCGCGACTAGCAGGGCTATACTGCACCTCTCCAGTCAGCTACTGTCCAGTTTGGGTGATACTATTCCATGTAGATGTGCATATTATATGGCTCTGTGACCTAATGACCTGTAAGCAGTTCCCTTCATAGTGTACACTGACATACCTGCTGAGAGGGTCCTGCATTCACTGAGAACAGCAATTCCTGTGGGATTTGAGACAATAACGTAGCGCGGCGGCCGTCTCTGCCTCCTGTCAATTAGAATCCCATTATGGCCCATGTTATTATGCCGTGTTACGTGGCTGACTGTGGTACATTTCTTGTTGACACTTTGAACAGTCCGCACTGACACAAAAACAAATGACTCAACTTCATTCACGTTTGGTGATGGTCACGTGCCAACAGGACAGTTTCTTACTACCGTCCTGTCATGTCTCCATTTTAACCTGTCTTACTTCACGGATTCCATACGACGTACTGGCATATACATCCCACTACTGTGCCATGACTTGCGTCAGTGGTGCAGATAAGTACGCCCACCTGATACCAGCTTTGCAGCATCTACACTCTACAGGGCTCCACCGTGGCGAGCGTGCTCTTTTATAGGGGTGACTATTATTTTGTACGGTGATTTTAGAGCTTACAGAAGATGGGTAGATGACGTTGCAAAAGATGACCTATCAAAAACTTCAGTATTTCACTTGTATCACTGCTGTCCGCCAGCGCTATAGCGCACCTACCGGGATGAGTGACACGGATGTTCTCCGGATCAGACCCACCTCGCTGATTGACTGATTAACGTTGAGGGCTTGAGAGCCAGCCAGCCTGGATGTGATTTGTAGGCGGTTTATCACATCCATCTAGGTAAATACCGAACTGGTACCCACGTCTCGCCTCAGATACACGCTACTCAAACATTCAGAAAACATTCTCACACTTGAACGTGACATTTATTCTCGTTGCAGATACACAGGTTTGACAGATTTCGTCCTGGAGGAGTTGTGACGTCAGGAAGAGCATCCGCCCACCAACTGCCACTAACGTTACCTCAGCCCACATAACAATGCTGATCCCTAGAAGAAACGGGAAAAGACGAAAGAAGAAGAAGAAGAAGGCTGCATTTTATGAAGGACTTCTTTCCTTCCCTCGCTGCGATTTATTCCTGGTGTTACTACTTCCATATTCAGCCGTGTGTAAGACTATTGCCATAGTTTCTAAGTACCTTAAAAGTTAACTGACATGAAGTTCCTTTCTTCTTATCAGCTGATGAATTACTGGAATAATGTAAGTCGTTGATACACTACTGGCCATTAACATTGCTACACCAAGAAGAAATGCAGATGATAGGGTATTCATTGGACAAATATATTATACTAGAACTAACATGTGATTACATTTTCACGCAATGTAGGTGCACAGATCCTGAGAAATAAGTACCTAGAACAACCACCTCTGCCCATAATAACGGCCTTGAAATGCCTGGGCCTTGAGTCAAACAGAGCTGGGATAGCGGGTACAGGTACAGCCGTCCATGCAGCTTCAACACGATAAAACAGTTCATCAAGAGTAGTGACTGGCGTATTGTGACGAGGCAGTTGCTCGGCCAGCATTGACCAGACGTTTTCAATTAGTGAGAGATCTGGAGAATGTGATGGCCAGGGCAGCAGTCGAGCATTTTCTGTATCCAGAAAGGCCCGTACAGGACCTGCTACATGCGGTCGTGCATTATCTTGCTGAAACGTAGGGTTTCGCGGGATCGAATGAAGGGTGGAGCCACGGGTCGTAACACAGCTGAAATGTAACGTCCACTGTTCAAAGTGCCGTCAATGCGAACAAGAGGTGACCGAGACGTGTAACCAATAGCACCCCATACCATCACACCGGGTGATACGACAGTATGGCGATGACGAATACACGCTTCCAATGTTCGTTCACCGCGATGTCGCCAACCACGCATGCGACCATCATGATGCTGTAAACAGAACCTGGATTCATCCGAAAAAATGACGTTTTGCTATTCGTGCACCCAGCTTCGTTGTTGAGTACACACCATCGCAGGCGCTCCTGTCTGTGATGCAGCGTCAAGGGTAACCGCAGCCACGGTCTCCGAGCTGATAGTCCATGCTGCTGCAAACGTCGTCAAACTGTTCGCGCAGATGGGTGTTGTCTTGCAAACGTCCCCATCTGTTGACTCACTGATCGAGACGTGGCTGCACGCTCCGTTACAGCCATGCGGATAAAAAGCCTGTCATCTCGACTGATAATGATACGAGGCCGTTGGGATGCGGCACGGCGTTCCGTATTACCCACCCGAACCCACCGATTCCATATTCTGCTAACAGTCATTGGATCTCGACCAACGCGACCAGCAATGTCGCGATACGATAACCCGCAATCGCGATAGGCTACATTCTGACCTTTATCAAAGTCGGAAACGAGATGGTACGCATTTCTCCTCCTTACACGAGGCATCACATCAACGTTTCACCAGGCAACGCCGGTCAACTGCTGTTTGTGTATGAGAAATCGGTTGGAAACTTTCCTCATGTCAGCACGCTGTAGGTGTCGCCACCGGCGCCAATCTCGTGTGAATGCTCTGAAAAGCTAATGATTTGCATATCACAGCCTATTCTTCCTGTCGATAAAATTTCGCGTCTGTAGCACGTCATCTTCGTGGTGTAGCAATTTTAATGTCCAGTAGTGTAGTTTTGTTGTTGCTTTATAACACTCGATACTGAAAAAAGAACGGATGATGTATTGTGGAAAGAAGTGTACCTGTCCGCAGCAATACATTGAAGTTGGAGGACGGGTGAACGTCGTGCCGACTACGAGGCCATTAAGGTCATCAAAATGAAACATTAACTACAGCCATTGATGGTCGTGTTGGGATACTTCTTGAGCGATATTACCTGCCAGTTCCAGCACCGATCCCTAGTCGAGCGTGTCGCGAGTAACGACCTCAATACAAGTGGAACGTTTACCACGAATGCGTCCACGTCTCCTCCCCTGCGAGTGAGCTCGATGCTCAACCCAGTTACGGTTATGTAAATGAGGAGGCGAAATAATACACGGTGAGAAACTGGTAGCGCGGTCCTCGCGACCCCGGACGGTGAGGTAAGCCGCATGCAGCCCGCCAGCTTCGGTGTCTGCGGGGGAGAGCCCGCCAGCAGACGGCCGCAAACCAGTTCCCCACACATCTCGCCGCCGTTGGCCACACAAATAGCTACCGACGAGGAGTTAGCCTTCCAAGAGCATAGACATATTTCGTCTCGGCCATTAAGTGAATGTCGCAAATAGGTAGCGGAGCGTCTTGGTTTTAGGGGAAACCGGAACTTAGTGAGTCATCGACATTTGTAGCTTCTGCTTGCGCTCGCCTGTAAGTCAGGGTGGGATGAAACATTCGCCTGTCGCTATTTTATTTCCCTAAATACAACTGGTCTCATCGGTCTGGAGCGAGATCCCGGATCTCCATTCCCTTTTCCAGCAAACGTAAGAGGAAAGTAATGTTCTGGAGCTTTCAGAGAATATTTCAAACTTCGTACATTGAGTAAAGTCAGAACCAAATTACAGTTTGTGGTCTGACAATAAACATTCTCGGTAATTGCATGCAGTTGTGAAGAAGGTCCGAGATTGTTGCGGAACAGCACCAGTGGTTGACCCTGCACGCCTTTGGATCACACCAGTACTATGACGTAACCGCTACAAGAAGCCAGTCATAGAACCTTCCCGACTTGAGGTTTCCATAATTCACCCGCGCTGTTTGTAAGCGCATCTTGGATGGTTAGCGTCTCGTCGGCATCAAAATCAACTGGACAATGACGAGAGACTGAATCTGTCTGTTTCACAGGGACTTATATCTGTATGACCACATAAAACTACACTACTGGCCACTAAAATTGCTACACCACGAACATGACGTGCTACAGACGCGAAATTTAACAGACAGGAAGAAGATACTGTGATATGCAAATCATTAGCTTTTCAGAGTATTCACACAAGGTCGGCGCCGGTGGCGACACCTACAGCGTGCTGACGTGAGGAGAGTTTCCAACCGATTTCTCATACACAAACAGCAGCTGACCGGCGTTGCCTGGTGAAACGTTGTTGTTATGCCTCGTGTAAGGAGAAGAAATGCGTTCCATTACGTTTCCGACTCTGATATAGGTCGGATTGTAGCCTATCGCAATTGGGGTTTATCGTATGGCGGCATTGCTGCTCGCGTTGGTCGAGATCCAATGACTGTTAGCAGAATATGGAATCGGTGGGTTCAGGAAGGTAATACGGAACGCCGTACTGGATCCCAACGGCCTCGTATTACTAGCAGTCGAGATGACAGGCATCTTATCCGCATGGCTGTAACGGAGCGTGCAGCCACGTCTCGATCCCCGAGTCAACAGATGGGGACGTTTGCAAGACAACAACCGTCTGCACGAACAGTTCGACGATGTTTGCAGAAGCATGGACTATCAGTTCGGAGACCATGGCTGCAGTTACTCTTGACGCTGCATCACAGACAGGAGCGTCTGCGATGGTGTACTCAACGACAAGCCTGGGTGCACGAATGGCAAAACGTCATTTTTTTCGGATGAATCCAGGTTCTGTTTACAGCACCATGATGGTCGCATCCGTGTTTGGTGATTTCGCGGTGAACTCACATTGGAAGTGTATATTCGTCATCGCCATACTGGCGTATTACCCGGCGTGATGGTTTCGGGTGTCATTGGTTACACGTCTCGGTCACCTCTTGTTCGCATTGACGGCACTTTCAACAGTGGACGTTACATTTCAGATGTGTTACGACGCGTGGCTCTACCCTTCATTCGATCCCTCCGAAACCCCACATTTCAGCAGGATAATACACGACCGCATGTTGCAGGTACTGTACGGGCCTTTCTGGATACAGAAAATGTTCGACTGCTGCCCTGACCAGCACATTCTCCAGATCTCTCACCAATTGAAAACGTCTGGTTAATGGTGAGCGAGCAACTGGCTCGTCACAATACGCCAGTCACTACTCTTGATGAACCGTGGTATCGTGTTGAAGTTGCATGGGCAACTGTACCTGTACACGCCATCCAAGCTCTCTTTGACTCAATGCCCAGCCGTTTCAAGGCCGTTATTATGGCCAGAGGTGGTTGTTTTGGGTACTATTTTCTCAGGATCTATGCACCCAAATTGTGTGAAAATGTAATCACATGTCAGTTCTAGTGTAATATATTTGTCCAATGAATACCCGTTTATCATTTCTTCTTGGGGTTGCAACTTTAATGGCCATTAGTGTAATTTGATTTTATGAGCATCTGTCAAGGTATGGTTAAGACACTGGACTAGCATTCGAAAGGGATTCGGGATAGGATTTCGGTTGTTGTTTTTCTAAATCACATCAGCTGGCTGAGTTCGTAGAATCAATCGTTGTCTAACCGAGAGTAGATGCGTCTCTTAGATAATCATCCATCAGTAACGTAGAAATAAATCGGTTTGACTAAGCAAGACACTTTCCGTATAAAACATTTCCATAGAAAGCAGACGCAAATCATCCGCGATGGGCAAAATAGTCAGACGGTCAGTCAAGGTATCACGAGCCATCCTGACTAGAATCATGTTTCTTATAGATTTAACAGTATAGCTCTTCAGTATTACTACAGGTAGAAGACGTGAGTAACGGTCCGCTAACCGTGACACATCAGCTGTCAAGTTACCGATAACTGGAGCACTGCTCAGCTATTCCAGCTCTCGTCTCACAAACTTCGAATGAAAGTGGGGAACTGTTCAGTAACACGATTTACTGGGATAGTAACATGTTAAGTCACCGGGAGGATATGAATAGGGTAATCAGAGTTAGAGAAAGAGGACATCATTCCAATACTAAAAGCTTAATTTTGCGAGCAACCGCTATCAGAAATGAATGTTACCTGTAACTCTCAACACATCGCAGTAACCCGCAATCGTCTGCATTAAGATAGTACGCCCACGGTATGTACACATACCTACACGAAAGGGCAGCGCACAGCGACTTTATGTGAAGCAATATCATGATTTCGAAAAGAGCGATGTCCTGATTTCTGACTTATCTCTAATTTGTGTTGTGCCTGCCAACAAAACAAACAGTCCAAAGAAAGCTTCGAATACGAAAATACCCCAAATGTGCGCATGAAGCCTCTTATACCGCTTGTAGACTACGGGAGAAAGCTTTAATTTTAAACGAAGGATAACGGCGTTATTGTCAGCTTACTTTTAAGGTTCAAAAGGCAAGAAGACGCAGACGAAGAGTTTACCTCACGGAAAGTGAACGACATAGCACAACCTGAAGCCGACTGTTAATGCAGATGATCATTATAAATCACAGCGATGTACAAAACTATCTGTTCGAATTAATACCTGGTACAGAGCACCGAGACAAACACGTTTCAGATACGTACGAGGGTCACTCCAAAAGAAATGCACACTATTTTTGTAAAAATACAGTTTTCTTTCTGCATGTGTGAAAGGTTTACAGTGTGTAGACACGTTCTCCCCGCTTGTTTTCAAACTTAGCTCAACCTGTTCCCGTGAGTGGCGCCGTCACAGCATGTTTTCAAGATGGCTGCTGCACTTGACGTTCGTCAGAAGCAACGTGCTGTCATATAATTCCTGTACTGTGAAAAACACGAGACAGTGGGAAACACCCACAAGAGGTTGAAAAAGGTGTATGGAGATGCTGCTGTCGATCGCAGTACAGTTAGTCGGTGGGCAAGCAGGTTATGTAATGAAAGCGGGCACAGCCATATTGAGGATTGTTCTCACAGCGGCAGGCCTCGTACTGCACACAGTCCAGACAGTGTGCAGAGAGTTAAAGAATTGGTGACTGCTGACAGACGCATCACAGTGAACGAATTGTCACGCTACGTTGGGATAGGGGAAGGAAGTGTTTGCAGAATACTGAAAGTGTTGACGTTAGAAAAGGTTTTTGCCAGGTGGGTTCCCAGGATGTTGACAGTGGTTCACAAAGAAACAAGAAAAACGGTATGCAGCGAACATTTGGAACAGTACGAGAATGGTGGAGATGAATTTCTTGGAAGAATTGTGACAGGTGATGAAACATGGCTCCATCATTTTTCACCAGAGACGAAGAGGCAATCAAAGGAGTGGCATCATGCAAATTCACCCAAGGAAATAAATTCAACACCACACCTTCTGCTGGAAAAGTTATGGCTACGGTGATTTTCGATTCCGAAGGACTCTTGCTTGTGAACATCATGCCAAGTGGAACCACCATAAATTCTGATGCATATGTGACGACACTGAAGAAACTTCAAGCTCGACTGAGTCGTGTTCGACCACATCGGCAAAAGCAGGATGTTTTGCTGTTGCACTACAATGCACGCCCACATGTCAGTCGAAAAACCATGGAATCGATCACAAAACTCGGATGAATCACCCTCCTTACAGTCCTGACCTGGCTCCATGTGACTATCATCTCTTTGGGAACCTGAAATACTCTCTTCGTGGAACAAGGTTTGAAGATGATGACTCCCTTGTGCACGCTGCCAAACAGTGGCACCAACAGGTTGGTCCAGAATTGTACCTTGCAGGTATACAGGCGCTGGTTCCAATATGGCGTAAGGCAGTTGAGAGGGATGGAAATTATGTATGCCAGGCGGAGTGGCCGAGCGGTTGTAGGCGCTACAGTCTGGAACCGCGCGACCGCTACGGTCGCAGGTACGAATCCTACCTCGGGCATGGATGTGTGTGATGTCCTTAGTTTAGTTAGGTTTAAGTAGTTCTAAGTTCTAGGGGACTGATGACCTCAGAAGTTAAGTCCCATAGTGCTCAGAGCCATCTGAACCATTTTTTTTAAATTATGTGGAGAAATGAAAATATTGTTCCTAAAGGATGCTATCTACACACTGTAAAACTTTCAAACATGTAGAATAAAAGTAGGATTTTAAAAAAAATAGTGTGCATTTCTTTTGGAGTGACCCTCGTAATTTGCTCCCTGATGTCGAATTCCAGTGTTTGTGAATGTGTGAAGATCTTAGAGAAGCAGTTTAACATGGTACAAAGAGTTGTGCGTTGTACAAGAGATGCTCTAACAATCACCAGCTTCAGTGTATGTAGCTACGTCGGTACTTTCGAAGATCAGCAGCCTGACCTGAATGGTACCAGCAGCAACGCAGAATATTGAGATGAGGACGTTTTATCATTCAATGAAGGTTACATTCAAAAATTACTGAATATGTCTCCAGAGGAAGAAATACAGACATGTAAAGTGAGATACTATTAATGGCTGGGTCACGAGCATACATTCGCCAATCGATCGTTCTCAGACGTACCGATGTTATGTTTTCCCACAGCTTTGTTGAGATGTTTTCGCTCGTCATCAAACTGAAAGTGCACTCTTCCTCTAACTTCCTAAGGCACATCCTCCGACGACTAAAAAAGATACTAATTTTTGCTTAATGTGCGACTTCGACACTACACGCAGGCGATTTTTCTAAATACCACTGCCCAAAGAACGTCAGATATTTATTTTTATATGTATATACTAGAGTTCACCGACAGCTTGCTTATAGGAGATTCCAAAAGTAAGTTAGTAATAGTACAACGTCGCCGTGGCTGGTGAGTGAACGGGTGCGTAATACTTCAGCGTCTGTCGACTTGAGGCAGGTCAGTCTGACTTTACCGGTTCATTGCTCCTCGAAGTCTTACGCAGCTTATAATTTGATGGGCGTGTCTCAGCTGCACTATCCGGCCGCTTGCAGTTCCACTCTTGTGGGCACAGGATCAAAAGTACTGCACGAGACAGTCGAGAGATTAATTCACATAGCTAGAAGGGATATTATCGCAAATTCAGTTTCTTCATGGCGGGCTCTGATCAAGCATTGCGTAGCACGTTTACGGTAAATTACTTGCATGTCTATGAAAGTTGCAGCACTCTGAAAGAATATCCCGAATCAGTGCTAACTTAGTGGACTTGTAGAACAGTGTATCAGCAGTAAACAGGTAAGTGTAGAGGGGGACAGTCTACACGTGGACACAGCTGGACCTGCTCTTTCATAACCACGAAGATCTGTGTTATGCCAAGCTCAGACGGTGCACAAACACCAGTAAAGTGGGGATGTGAAATCCAACTGTCTGCACGTCTCACTGAAGTAAAGGAGCACGGTATCAGCTTGCGAGAAACTGCGAACGTGGGAGACTGGCCGGTTTCTCGGTAATTGGTTTGTCATACCGTGACATTTCCGTTGGTACAGAGCTTATGAAGAACCATCAAATACACTCATGCTCATAAATTGCAGAATGGGGTGCCACACAACGTGGCATTACACAAAATTGGCGCTAATAGCATAGGCACATAGGGAACACACACGACACAGATCTGTAAGTTCACGGTATTTGTGATAAGATGGGAAAACCGTCCCGAAACACATGTGCTACAAAACGCCATTGTTTCCTGCGCATGTACCCCGACATTAATATGGGATTTGATCACCATGCACATGTACACAGGCCGCAAAACGAATTGGCACACTCTGGATCAGGTGGTCGAGTAGCTGCTGGGGTATAGCCTCAAATTCTTGCACCATTGCCTGTCGGAGGTACTGAAGTGTCTTAGAGGTTTGAAGACGTGCAGCGATACGTCGACCGAGAGCATCCCAGACGTGCTCAATGGGGTTGAGGTATGGAGAACAGGCGGGCCACTCCATTCACCTGATATCTTCTGTTTCGAGGTACTCCTACACGATGACAGCTCAGAGGGGGCGTGCGTTATCATCCATCAGGAGGAAGGTGGGACCCACCGCACCCCTGAAAAGGTAGACATACTAGTGCAAAATGACGTCCCGATACACCTCACCTGTTACTGTTCCTCAGTCAAAGACATGCAGGGCTGTACATGCACCAGTAATAATCCCACCCCACACCATCAAACCATTACCCCCATACAGGTCCCTTTCAAGGACATAAAGGGGTTGGTATATGGTTCCTGGTTCACGCCAGATGAAAACCCGGCAAGAATCACTGTTCAGACTATACCTGGACTCGTCTGTGAGCACAGCCTGGGACCACTGTTCCAATGACCATGTACTGTGTTCCTTACACCAGGGTTTACGGGCTCTCCTGTGGCCAGGGGTCAGTGTAATGCACCTTGCATGTGTCCGGGCGAATAAACCATGTCTGTTCAGTCATCTGTAGACTGTGTGTCTGGAGACAATTGTTCCAGTGGCTGTGGCAAGATCCCGAGTACTGTAGTACTCCGTGGCCGTCTGAGGGCACGGATGGTGAGATATTGGTCTTCTTGTGGTGTTGTACACTGTGGACGTCCCGTACTGTAGCGCCTGGACACGTTTCCTGTCTGCTGGAATCGTTGCCATGATCTTTAGATCACACTTTGTGGCACACGGTGGGCCCGTGCTACGACCTACTGCGTTTGACCAGCCTCTAGTCGCCCTAGTATTCACCCCTCATAACGTCATCAATATGTGTTCTTTGAGCCATTTTCAACACATAGTCACCATTAGCACGTCTGAAAATGTCTGCACTCTTACTCGCTGCACCGTACTCTGACATGCACCAACACACCTCTGCGTATGTGGAGTGCTGCCAGCACCACCGCAGGTCAAATGCACCGCAAACCGCCCACCAGAGCTTTGTTTCACCATATATCAGCACTATCCTTAATTTATGAGCATGGTGGAGAAGAGGGTCGTACACAAATCAGTACGTAGTCAGACCATACTATATGACGATAACACTGCGCATCGACAGTTCGACGCCATCTGCTACGACTGTTGCAAGGGATTTCGTTGTCCAGATTTTACAAACACTTCGGACTGCACTGGGCAAGTAAACGTCATGTCTGGAGGTTTAATAACAGAATTTAGTATTTTCCGACAAGTCTCGCTTCGATCGGCGCAGTGTTTAAGACACTGAATTCTTATCCAGGCTGAAAGCCAGCTATCCTCATTTCCAATTTATGTAACTTCCTAAGCTTCCTTTTTCCACGTGATTTTAGGAATGGTTTCTTCAGTGAGCCAACGACCGATTTCCACATTCTCCTCTCCCCGTCGGAGCAACTACACTCCTGGAAATGGAAAAAAGAACACATTGACACCGGTGTGTCAGACCCACGATACTTGCTCCGGACACTGCGAGAGGGCTGTACAAGCAATGATCACACACACGGCACAGCGGACACACCAGGAACCGCGGTGTTGGCCGTCGAATGGCGCTAGCTGCGCAGCATTTGTGCACCACCGCCGTCAGTGTCAGCCAGTTTGCCGTGGCATACGGAGCTCCATCGCAGTCTTTGACACTGGTAGCATGCCGCGACAGCGTGGACGTGAACCGTATGTGCAGTTGACGGACTTTGAGCGAGGCCGTATAGTGGGCATGCGGGAGGCCTGGTGGACGTACCGCCGAATTGCTCAACACGTGGGACGTGAGGTCTCCACAGTACATCGATGTTGTCGCCAGTGGTCGGCGGAAGGTGCACGTGCCCGTCGACCTGGGACCGGGCCGCAGCGACTCACGGATGCACGCCAAGACCGTAGGATCCTACGCAGTGCCGTAGGGGACCGCACCGCCACTTCCCAGCAAATTAGGGACACTGTTGCTCCTGGGGTATCGGCGAGGACCATTCGCAACCGTCTCCATGAAGCTGGGCTACGGTCCCGCACACCGTTAGGCCGTCTTCCGCTCACGCCCCAACATCGTGCAGCCCGCCTCCAGTGGTGTCGCGACAGGCGTGAATGGAGGGACGAATGGAGACGTGTCGTCTTCAGCGATGAGAGTCGCTTCTGCCTTGGTGCCAATGATGGTCGTATGCGTGTTTGGCGCCGTGCAGGTGAGCGCCACAATCAGGACTGCATACGACCGAGGCACACAGGGCCAACACCCGGCATCATGGTGTGGGGAGCGATCTCCTACACTGGCCGTACACCACTGGTGATCGTCGAGGGGACACTGAATAGTGCACGGTACATCCAAACCGTTATCGAACCCATCGTTCTACCATTCCTAGACCGGCAAGGGAACTTGCTGTTCCAACAGGACAATGCACGTCCGCATGTATCCCGTGCCACCCAACGTGCTCTAGAAGGTGTAAGTCAACTACCCTGGCCAGCAAGATCTCCGGATGTGTCCCCCATTGAGCATGTTTGGGACTGGATGAAGCGTCGTCTCACGCGGTCTGCACGTCCAGCACGAACGCTGGTCCAACTGAGGCGCCAGGTGGAAATGGCATGGCAAGCCGTTCCACAGGACTACATCCAGCATCTCTACGATCGTCTCCATGGGAGAATAGCAGCCTGCATTGCTGCGAAAGGTGGATATACACCGTACTAGTGCCAACATTGTGCATGCTCTGTTGCCTGTGTCTATGTGCCTGTGGTTCTGTCAGTGTGATCATGTGATGTATCTGACCCCAGGAGTGTGTCAATAAAGTTTCCCCTTCCTGGGACAATGAATTCACGGTGTTCTTATTTCAATTTCCAGGAGTGTATTTCGTTCGAATGATATCGGCGTTGATGATTCGGAGAACTATAATCTTTCTTTTATCCTACCTTGTTGGATTACGTTATTTTTAAACATAGACCTACATAAAGCATAATTTCAATTAAATCAACAACTTTTTTTTTGGTCGGCCAAGTTAATTTACTGTCCGCAGCTCGTGGTCGTGATGTAGCGTTCTCGTTTCCCGCGCCCGGGTTCCCAGGTTCGATTCCCGGCGGGGTCAGGGATTTTCTCTGCCTCGTGATGACTGGGTGTTGTGTGATGTCCTTAGGTTAGTTAGGTTTAAGTAGTTCTAAGTTCTAGGGGACTGATGACCATAGATGTTAAGTCCCATAGTGCTCAGAGCCAAGTTAATTTACTCTTCCTCTAATGGATCGCCACCGCTCACCGTCTTTCCGATCAAATTACGCAGTCACCATGTCCCATCTACTTTCGATCAAATTCTGAAGCTGAATATTTCGTCCATCAGCAAGATTTCAATCAGCTTCGTGAATCACTGCACGTTAGTGACTTCGATTACGAAGCTAAATTGTAGGTACACTAAAAACGACATATGAGAATGTCCAACGTACGTGTCCTGGCACATTTATGCAACATACGCGCAATTTGTATACTGAATAATCTCAAAAAATATGCTACACTCAGTATTTCTATAATGGCGTCCAGTGAGTCATCATCACAATCAAACTTTAAACAGAAATGACATTTGTAGTAAGTTATGTGTAATGTCGTGAAGCTGTCAAGTCATGTAGAAAGCATAATGAAGTTAAAATCCAAAGGCAGCATTGTCAGTGAAGCAGAACACTTATAACTGAAATCATGTTTATTACTGTCAGCAATGTACAGCCACAACAAACCTGACCTCCGGAATGGAGAATGGAGCTATTTATACAAACAACCAATATTCCAAACTATACAAACATTCTAAGCAAAAGATATTTCAGGAAGCTTCCGGAAATCATAAATGACAAAGAATGGCTTACAATCGTGTTTGAACTGTCGATCCTGATTACGCCAGTCAGCGACGCTTAATAACTACGCTACGTTGCTCCCTCGAGTGACAGCAAACCGTTCTTTCATAATATCTCATTAGAGCCAATTACAGTATCCTGGATCTAGAGCTTATCAATGGTATTGTGTATGGCGGCGCAGGCAGATCCTCGCGTTCTGGTACTATTGTTACATCCTCTTCACGATTATGAGCACAAAAGGTAGACCCTCCGTTGAAGCTTCGCGATCGTCGAGTGGCTCTTCAGCTTCGTTGCCCCTCTGGACTGTAGAAGGGCATCGCATGAAGCGCGTGGGCGATATCTCTGCGCTTTTGTCTCCTTGATAAATAGTCATAGTCCTCGACTTCGTATATGACATTCCGTAAGCGACTAAGGATACGATATAACCCAAAGAAGCGATTTAGTAACTTTTCCGAAAGCCCCACTTTCCGCACAGGGATAAAAATTTCTGCCAAATCTCCCGAGCTGTATCTCTGTGGCCGGTGCCTGGCGTTATAAGGCTCTTAGTCTTCCCCTGAGAGTCCAGGTTCCGAATGTGATCCAGCTGCCTTGATTCTTCGGTCCTGGTGATGACACGTTTCAAAAGTCACCATGGGTATAGTCCTACTGAAATAGGAACTGTGTACCCATTGTTGTTTCGATGTCGCGACTGTATAGCAGAAAGAACAATGTGAGGCCTATAGTGTATCGCTTCGCTGCGTCGTATAGGAATGCCATGAGGAGTGTATTGTACCCCTAAGTCTCTGTTAGATGCCAATGTACATCTAGAGCATATCTCACAACGTCTTGTTACAACGTTCTATCAGACCATTCGTTTGTGGATGGTAGGCAGTTGTCATCGTGTGGGTGATGTCGAAATGTGGAATTAATCTCTTATACGCTACGGTCGCAGATTCGAATCCTGCCTCGGGCATGGATGTGTGTGATGTCCTTAGGTTAGTTAGATTTAAGTAGTTCTAAGTTCTAGGGGACTGATGACCTCAGATGTTAAGTCCCATAGTGCTCAGAGCCATTTGAAGCCATAAATCTCTTATATTAGTTGCAGCTGGAAAACTTTTCCACGATGAGAGATCACCACAAGTGGTGCTACACGCTTCAGAATTATGTCTTCTACAAGGAACTTCGCAGTTTGCAGAGCTTCGGCAGTCGGCACTGCTTTGGTGATAAAATGGAGGGTGAAGTACCCAATAAAGATTATTTATGCATTGATTACCGTCTGTCGACTTCTGTAACCTACAAAAGAGGTTGATTTCAGTTTGGTGGAACGATGTTGATGCAGAAGGGATTAGCTCCAGAGACTCCGGATGTAATTGTGGCTCGTACTTGGGTTATTGGCATTCCTTACAGTGGTTTACATAGTGTCGAAAGGATCGATAGAGACTTGGACAGTGGTATCTGCTTCTGATTCTGTCTAGAATCTTCACGAATCATAGGTGGTCATATATTTAAGCGTCGTAGAAGTACTTCAGAATAGCTGGTCGTAGATGAGCTGGGATGGCGAGAAACCATTTGCACCCCACTGGATCATAGTTCCTCTTTCAAAATGTTCTGTCTATGATTTTCAGCAGTGCTATATCCTCGCTCTGTTTAACAGCAATGTCATTTAATGCAGCGATGGCTGAAATTTAATCCCAACGCCTCTGTGTTCCGCCAAAGAATTAACTGTAATCAATCAGTATTCTAGCGTTTCCGTCTACTTTTGTATAACTCTATGACGTCGTACTTCTGAAGCCTCCGTGTCCAGCACGCCTGTTGTCCCGTCGGCACACGGACTGTGCATCCGAACGTTGAGCGTTGAGTGTGCCACGTTTCTGACTTCATAGCGTGGTATAGCACGTTAGGGAGTCTTTCTCAACGTGCAGAGCAATATCTAACATGTCAGATATTCTGAACGTGCGTTTGAACGTTGACCAATGAGATGGCAGGATGACATCTGCGTCTCATACCAGCTACTTCGCTTCATTGCAGAATTGCGAAGCGCCATATTGGGTTTCAGTTGAAGTCCGTATGTATACAGGGTGTTACAAAAGGTACGGCCAAACTTTCAGGAAACATTCTTCACACACTTATAAAGAAAAGATGTTATGTGGACATGTGTCCGGAAACGCTTAATTTCCATGTTAGAGCTCATTTTAGTTTCGTCAGTATGTAGTGTACTTCCTCGATTCATCGCCAGTTGGCCCAATTGAAGGAAGGTAATGTTGACTTCGGTGCTTGTGTTGACATGCGACTCATTGTTCTACAGTACTAGCATTAAACACATCAGTACGTAGCATCATCAGGTTAGTGTTCATCACGAACGTGGTTTTGCAGTCAGTGTAATGTTTACAAATGCGGAGTTGGCAGATGCCCATTTGATGTATGGATTAGCACGGGGCAACAGTCGTGGCACGGTACGTTTGTATCGAGACAGATTTCCAGAACGAAGGTGTCCCGACATGAAGACATTCGAAGCAACTGATCGGCGTCTTAGGGAGCACGGAACATTCCAGCTTATGACTCGCGACTGGGGAAGACCTAGAACGAAGAGGACACCTGCAATGGACGAGGCAATTCTTCGTGCAGTTGACGATAACCCTAATGTCAGCGTCAGAGAAGTTGCTGCTGCACAAGGTAACGTTGACCACGTCACTGTATGGAGAGTGCTACGGGAGAACCAGTTGTTCCCGTACCATGTACAGCGTGTGCAGGCATTATCAGCAGCTGATTGGCCTCCACGGGTACACTTCTGCGAATGGTTCATCCAGCAATGTGTCAATCCTCATTTCAGTGCAAATGTTCTCTTTACGGATGAGGCTTCATTCCAACGATAAAAAATTGTAAATTTTCACAATCAACATGTGTGGGATGACGAGAATCCGCACGCAATTGTGCAATCACGTCATCAACACAGATTTTCTGTGAACGTTTGGGCAGGCATTGTTGGTGATGTCTTGATTGGGCCCCATGTTCTTCCACCTACGCTCAATGGAGCACGTTATCATGATTTCATACGGGACACTCTACCTGTGGTGCTAGAACATGTGCCTTTACAAGTACGACACAACATGTGGTTCATGCACGATGGAGCTCCTGCACATTTCAGTCGAAGTGTTCGTACGCTTCTCAACAACAGATTCGGTGACCGATGGATTGGTAGAGGCGGACCAATTCTATGGCCTCCACGCTCTCCTGACCTCAACCCTCTTGACTTTCATTTATGGGGGCATTTGAAAGCTCTTGTCTACGCAACCCCGGTACCAAATGTAGAGGTTCTTCGTGCTCGTATTGTGGACGGCTGTGATACAATACGCCATTCTCCAGGGCTGCATCAGCGCATCATGGATTCCATGCGACGGAGGGTGGATGCATGTATCCTCGCTAACGGAGGACATTTTGAACATTTCCTGTAACAAAGTGTTCGAAGTCACGCTGGTACGTTCTGTTGCTGTGTGTTTCCATTCCATGATTAATGTGATTTGAAGAGAAGTAATAAAATGAGCTCTAACATGGAAACTAAGCGTTTCCGGACACGTGTCCATATATTTTCTTTCTTTGTGTGTGAGGAATGCTTCCTGAAAGTTTGGCCGTACCTTTTTGTAACACCCTTTATATACCGTTTCTCAGCACCAGCAACCTGAGGAGCTGTCGAAAACCCGCCGTTAACTGTATGATTTGTTCTAAAAAGATGACGAGAAACGTCATATTCGTGGTAACAGAATTATTATTTCTTGCGTATTATGAGAGTATGCAATTTGAAGGCCATGGCACGTTGGGAATCCATTGAAAAATAGTTTCTTATATTTAAATTTCAGTTAACAATATAATTACGATTAAACCTTTAAGGACATTGTAACGCACTAGATATGGTAATTCCAGATTCTAGGTAGCTTTAACCCCGTGTGTAGCGTCGCAGGATTGTCAAGAAAAGTGTGATATGCTGGTGGTTCGCGTCAACCTACCTCCAAATAATATTTTTTCTAACCTTCGTGTTATTAATAGGTTCTGATACTTTCTTATTAGTTTAATATAAGTGTATACTACGATATTCCACTGTGCTGTTATTTCACAAAGTGTTGCTTGTGTGTTAGCACTGACGACTCTACACAAACGCTGCCGTTCACGGTTGTCAAGTGAAGGTCGTCGGCTAATGCGTTGACAGTCGTGAGAGGTAATGCCTGAAATTTTGTATTCACGGCACACTTGTCACAGTGGATCTCGGCATGTTGAATTCCCTAACGATATCCGAAATGGAGTAATGATGATGATCATGATAATTGGTTTGTGGGGCGCTCAACTGCGCGGTTATCAGCGGCCGTACAAAGTCCCAAACTTCACACAGTCCAATCTCGCCACGTTCAGGAATGATGATGAAATGATGAGGACAACACCAACACCCAGTCCCCAGGCAGATAAATTTCCCAACCCGGCCGGCCGAAATAAAATGTCCCATGCGTCTAGCTCCAACTACCAGTTCGCATTGAAAGTCTGTTAATTTCCGTTGTGCGGCCAGAATCACGTCGGACACCTTTTCATATGAATCACCTGAGTACAAATGATAGCTTCCGCCAACGCACAGCACTCTTATACCTTGTTTAAGGGTACTACCGCTATCGGTATATGTGCATATCGCTATACGATGACTTTTGACTGGTGTTCTGTGCAGCCCATTTTTTCCCCATTTCCCAAGATTTACTGGCCTCTGCTGCAAATGGGAGAGCTACACATACAGAACTGAAACGTGGTGAAACGAGGGCTTGGCTCTGAGCACTATGGGACGTAACATCTGAGGTTGAAAAAAATGGCTCTGAGCACTATGGGACTTAACATCTGAGGTCATCAGTCCCCTAGAACTTAGAACTACTTAAACCTAACTAACCTAAGGATATCACATACATCCATACCCGAGGCAGGATTCGAACCTGCGACCGTAGCGGTCGCGCGGTTTCAGACTAAAGCGCCTAGAACCAATCGGCCACAACGGCCGGCTTAACATCGGAGGTCATCAGTCCCCTAGAACTCAGAACTAATTAACCCTAACCAACCTAAGGACATCACAAACATCCATGCCCGATGCAGGATTCGAACCTGCGACCGTAGCGACCGCGCGGTTCCAGACTGAAGCGCCGAGAACCGCTCGGCCACACCGGCCGGCAACCGAGGGCTTCCTTAAGTGTTGACGCTTTCTGTTGTGCATTCTTGAACTTTATTGTGTGTACTGTTGAGGAAACTCTACACTTTTTATTCTGTACGTAAATGAAGTTGTAAATGTATTGAGCGGTATTTTTCGGTCAGAAATTTAAAACCTATACTAATTTAGTGAAGATTGTACTTCAGACAATCAAAGAAGTTTTAGGTAAAGCTCTGAAGAACCTCTCTTTTCGCCCTTTTATGGATCGAAGCTCAGTGTCAGCTTTCTCATAACTGATGCATTTTCCCATTTCATCGAAAGTTCGTAGAGGATGCAACTACAAAACCTTTTGTTTCTTGAGTGAAAAAAATACTTTTAAATCATGGTCAGAGTTTTGCTGAAGAAACCAACAACTTGCTTAATTTTGCTTTGATTTTTTCACAACTTTACCACATGACAATAACTGGGATGCTTTGCAAGGCGTCATTAAATTTTTTCATTTATGTGGCGATATTATCCGTACTTGCTTTACAGTAAATGGAGATGCGGTATGGCTAGGGCCTCTCGTCGGGTAGGCGGATGATGATAAGGACAACACAACACCCAGTCCCTGAGCGAAGAAAATCTGCGACCCAGCCGGGAATCGAATCCGGGCCGTTTTTATTATTATTGTTATTATTATTATTATTATTATTATTATTCCTAACAAATGAAATAAAACAAAATCATAGCCATCCCTACTTGGCACCGCCACTTGTGTCCCTGCCAAACAAAAATGAACTCTTACCTCTTCAGGCGTTGCCTTCCTAACTATACGTAACCACCCCCCATCTAAAATGTGAAGAAACTACACGATATCGGACTAACGTTTGTGCATCAACCCACAAAAACGCGAGGAAAGGAAGGGGGGAAGGTTATTTCTAGTAGGGTGCGGAAGGTATTTTTTATTGTTTTTTTTATTTTTTTATTTTTGTTATTTTTTTTATTTATGTAGATATCAATGTGCGAACAGTCATAGTTAATACAGCCTGGAAAACTAAAACGGAATGAAGACACCATCGAAGATAGTAAACATAAATAACATGAAAATAAAGCTAAAACGGTTAGGTCCGTCTTCCTGACCACTCAGCTACCAGGGGCGGACGCTTTACAGTTATCGAGGGTAAATACCGTCGTTACAAGATGTTGATTATCTCTTGCGGTATTTCATGCCTGGTTTTTAGTTCACGTCAGAAAACACACTCTATTTATAGGTTTTGAGGTTACTTCTCGGTTTGGCACTGTTTATTCTGGCCTGTACTGGTTGCAGGGAGTTCTTCCATTCGTTACACACACGTGGAATTGAAGTATGAACAACGTTCGTTATATTTTAAATCAGTGAGCTGAAATCTGAGAACGAACATTATGCATACACAAATATCGGAGTATCTTCGAAGGATTATAAGTTGCACTTAGGCTGAGCTGCTGCATTTGTAAGACTGGTGTAGTGTTGCAGACAGGAGGATGCGGGTTGCGGCAATGTAAATTTAGTGAGATGTGTCTGGAAAGAGTGAGGAGGTTGCAGGCCCACAGCTCAGCCGAGGCTTGCACAAGGCGCTTGCGTCAGCGGCGGACACGCCACGCCCTTCCCAAACCCAGCCACTCCTCCACTCCTCTCTCCTCCTCCGCGGCTGACCGTACGGTGGACAGCGCCGTTCTTCACGTCTCAGCCCGTCTAACTATCTCTCACATTTGCAGTTTACGCTAAACCTTCTTCCTCTTTGTAAGATGGTCTGCAGTTACAATCCTCCAGTGTTTTCTGCCATTAGCTAGTCTCTTCAACTTCCTATTGCTGCAACCTTTGCCCCATTACAGATGGTTAATGGGTACCAGCAGAGTCCAACCATGTTTTCCTTCCACTGTGACTACTAAAATTTATATAATAGTTTAAATGTTTCATTACTACATTCCACTATTACTCTTTGTTGGTTATCCAACCCATCTACGTTATTCTTGACACTCTGGTAACAGCCGGCCGGAGTGGCCGAGCGGTTCTAGGCGCTTCAGTCTGGAACCGCACGACCGCTACGGTCGCAGGTTCGAATCCTGCCTCGGGCATGGATGTGTGTGATGTCCTTAGGTTAGTTAGGTTCAAAGAGTTCTACGTTCTAGGGGACTGGTGACCTCACCTGTTAAGTCCCACAGTGCTCAGAGCCATATGAACCATTTTTGAACTCTGGTAACGCCAAACTCAAAATCTTGAAACTGTTATTTCCGCTGATACACTTACTTTCTAAGCTTTCCTTTTTTTGTAACATTAATCTTTCCATGAAAGTACTGACTATATTCATTATTATCTCTTGTCTAATATTTCTTAAAACAATTTCCGTTTCTTATTTAAAGCTAATTAAGAATGTTGTAGTTTACTAGATTTTTTTTTGTTACCTTCTTCTCTAGTTAACAAATTCTCAAAAATTTTCGAGAAGAACGATCACTGAGTTACCTGCTCTTCCATTCCTATTTTCCTAAGAAAAGTATTTCGTTTAAGTTTTATTAAATATTAGGTTGTTCTAATAACGTTCTCTCTATCTTAGTATCTGCTGCATCTGTCTCTGCCTCTCCATCTACACAGCATAGTATACCTATTGTCTGACCCTGTATTTTACGCCCTGCAGCCACCAAACTTCACCTTGATTAAATTTTGATGTTCTGTAACTCCTCCCATACGGACATAGTAAACAGAAAACGAGACTGTGAAGTTCTCTGCCGTCTTCTCTCTCTACTTTTGGCTTCTTGTTCGTATATTCTAAGTATCGGAACTACGCATTCTTTACTATTAAAGCTCAGAGTATTTCTTCTATAGTTGTATATGACATGGCCCCGTAAGCGTTAACTGGGGTAGATACCCGGGAAAACATCAAACAACGCCCGAAAGCCAGTGCTTAGAATTCGTGGAAGTTGTGGGGAGAACGGGCAGGCACCGTTTCTCTAATAAAAGCCTTGTTTTTACTTTCAAAATTTTACAACCTTATTAACTTGATCTTAAAAAAGTAATTGAACATTCGTTATCATGAACAACAAGATCCTAAATATACCCTACTGGCCATTAAAATTGTTACACCAAGAAGAAATGCAGATGATAAACGGGTATTCATTGGACAAATATATTATACTAGAACTGACATATCATTACATTTTCACATAATTTGGGTGCATGGATCCTGAGAAATCAGTACCTAGAACAACCACTTCTGGCCGTAATAACGGCCTTCATACGCCTGGTCATTTAGTCAAACAGAGCTTGGGTGGCGTGTACAGGTACAGCTGCCCATGCAGCTTCAACACGATACCACGGTTCATCAAGTGTAGTGACTGGCGTATTGTGACGAGCCAGTTGCTCGGCCACCATTGACCAGACGTTTTCAATTGGTGAAAGATCTGGACAATGTGCTGGCCAGGGCAGCAGTCGAACATTTTCCGTATCCGGAAAGGCCCGTACAGGATCTGCAACATGCGGTCGTGCATTATCCTCCTGAAATGTAGGGTTTCGCAGGGATTGAATGAAGGGTAGAGCCACGGGTCGTAACACATCTGAAATGTAATGTCCACTGTTAAAAGTGCCGTCAATGCGAACAAAAGGTTACCAAGACGTGCAACCAACGACACCCCATACCATCACGCCGCGTGACACGCCAGTATGGCGATGACGAATACACGCTTCCAATGTGCGTTCACCGCAATGTCGTGAAACACAGATGCGACCATCATGATGCTGTAAACAGAACCTGGATTCATCCAAAAAAATGACGTTTTGCCATTCGTGCACCCAGGTTCGTCGTTGAGTAGACCATCGCAGGCGCTCCTGTCTGTGATGCAGCGTTAAGGGTAACCGCAGCCATGGTCTCCGAGCTGATAGTCCATGCTGCTGCAAACGTCGTCGAACTGTTCGTACAGATTGTTGTTGTCTTGCAAACGTCCCCATCTGTTGACTCAGGGATCGAGACATGGCTGCACGACCCGTTACAGACATGCGGATAAAATGCTTGTCATCTTGACTGCTAGTGATACACGGCCGTTGGGATCCAGCACGGCGTTCCGTATTACCCTCCTGAACCCACCGATTCCATATTCTGCTAGCAGTCATTGGATCTCGACCAACGCGAGCAGCAGTGTCACGATACGATAAACCGCAATCGCGATAGGCTACAATCCGACCTTTATCAACCTCGGAAACGTGATGGTACGCATTTCTCCTCCTTACACGAGGGATCACAACAACGTTTCACCAGGTAATGCCGGTTAACTGCTGTCTGTATATGAGAAATCGGTTAGAAACTTTCCGTATGTCAGCACGTTGTAGGTGTCGCCACCGGCGCCAACCTTGTGTGAATGCTCTAAAAAGCTAATCATTTGCATATCACATCATCTTCTTCCTGTCTGTTAAATTTCGCGTCTGTTTCCACGTCATCTTCGTGGTGTAGCAATTTTAATGGTCAATAGTGTACTTGCTCAATCGACAAACAGAATAACATTGGGAACATGTTGCAAATCTATCTCACTCCCTTCTCAATCACCACTTCTCTTTCATATCCTTCAACTCTTATAATTGCAGTCTCGTTTCTGTAGAAGTTATGTACAACCTTTCGCTGTCCGTATTTTATCCGTATTACATTCAAAATTGCGAAGAGTGCAGTCCCGTCAACATTCTCAAAAGCTTACTCCAAATATACAAATGTCATAAACGTAAGTTTCAAGTTCTTCAGCCTAACTTCTAAGGGAAGTTGAAGGGTATGTATTGCTTCACGTGTTCTTATATCTCTGGAACCCAAACTTATTACCCAGGAGATCGGCTTGTACCAGTTTTTCCTTTCTCCCCTGCCTTATCTATTCAGTTGCCCACCACCTCACAAGGTCCCACCGTCCAGCCAGAGAGGAGCATTCCCCTCATGACTCAGTACCACCCAGGACTTTAGCAACTGAATCACATTCTATGCCAGTGTTTTGACTATCTCTCTTCGTGCCCTGAAATAAGAAATGTCCTACACACTGTCCTTCCCACCTCTCCACATTGTTATTCCACCACCCACCGAACCTACACAACATCCTTAGCCATCCCTATACAACCCTGCTCCCAGCCTCTTGCCTCATAGCTCATATCCCCGTAATAAACCTAGAAGCAAGTCCTGTCCCATACATCCTCCCACCACCACCTACTCCAGTCTTGTCACAACCATCACCTATCCCATCAAAGGCAGGGCTACCTGCGAAACCAGTCATGTGATCTATAAACTAAGATGCAACCACTGTTCTGTATTCTATGTCAGCATGACCACCAACAAGTTGTCTGTCTTCATGAGTGACCACCGACAAACTGTGGCCAAGAAACATCTTGACTACCGAGTTGCTGAGCACGCTGTTCAACACAATTTTCTTTATCTTAATGACTGCGTCATAGTCTTTTCTATCTGGATCCTACTTACAAACACCAGCGTTTCTTAGTTGTACAGGTGGGAACTCTCCTTCCAATATATCCAACTTTCCCATGACCCTCCTTGCCTCAACCTTCGTTATTCATTGTCCTTTAGGCACCCATCCCCTTCACTGTTCCCACTCCAGCACTACACAGCCCTCTATTCCACCAACGCACCCACGGTCCCCAGTTTCCCGCTCCCCTCCCCCCCCCCCCCCCCGTCCTCCACCTGCTCATTGTTCAGGCTCCCAACTGCAGCTAACTGCCCTACCCTCTCTCCACCTCTTCCCTGAATGCTCCCACAAGCAGCACTTCACTGTCCACCAACACCTACCCTGCTATCTGTCTCCCTTCCCGACCCAGCCTCCTCCTTACCCTCTTACCCTCCCCATCCCCCACATCCTGATTGCTTCTCCCATCATACTCAGCTGCTCACAGTGTGTGAGTTGAGTTTGCGTGAATGTGTGTGTATGTGTTGTCTAACTCGGAAGAAAGCCTTTAGGCTGAAAGCTTAATTGTTAACAGCTGTTTGTTGTACCTATCTGCGACTCAACATCTCCACTACATGGTGAATAGCAATATGACATTTTCGTAATATTGTCACTGACTATTTTGTGTGGTTATGGTTGCACTGGGAGAGGATGAATTCAAACCCCTTGCTGAACAATAAGGTAAGGCTGATATGTCAGTAGCTGCAGATATCACTGTTCTTTTTTCAGAGGTTAGGAAAGTAGCTTCTATGAAGAATAACTCTGTAGAGAGTAGCAAGAATTACTAGTCAGGAAATTTCATGAAGAATATGTTCAATGCTTTGTTCTAGGGAATGGAAAGAAGAATAGGATTTGACGTCACCTGAACGAGTAAGTCACTGCCAACGAACCCTTAGCATGGATTTGTGAAACATTAGAGAGGAAACTGGCCATGTCCTTTCAAAAGGAATAATCCCTTCATTTTCCTTAATTAATGTAGAGAAACCAAGGAAAACTTAAATCTAGATGGCTCGAAGATGATTTGGACAACTGTCCTCCCAATGCTTGTCCCGCGTCTTATCTCTATCTATTGCCGTCATAGGTGTGCCAAGTTGTTTGCTACACATTTTCTAGATACTGGGAGATAGAACAGAGGTGTGGGACTGTTGAAAAAGGAAATGAGCAAGTGGTCTAAATTTGGTTCATTAGGAATTGCTAAAGTATCCGTTTAGCAGATTGCAAAGTGATTAGCTTCGCTTGTTTTATCAGACAGAGGATGCTTATTGTCTAGGAAATGGTATAGAGGAGCAGGTTTTTTTTTCAGTGAAACAATCGAGAGCTTGCCAGTCCTTGGAGGGGTTTATGAGTATTATAGCTTGATCTCTGTGAATGTTTTGGGCAGTTCTCGAATCATTCACATTAAAGAAGTTTCTGATGTGTCACTATATTTGCCCGCGACATACGAATGTAACCCGATCGCGAGTCTGCAGGAGGAACTTTATAAGGTTGTAAAGGGAATGAAGGTTAGTAAGGATAGATGGATTTGTTTGCAATTTTGCCAGATATAGTTTCACATAAGATCTGTTATAGACAGGGTGCAGCATGAGGGATATGATTAGAGTACTCGAACGTGAGGAAATCGCTTCCGATTTGGGCACCAATGGATTACCAATAGGTGTTACAGATGTTGTGGGAGTCGTCGTGAATAACTTCTCGGTGGACATTCGGACTGGGTGTGGGTATTTGTGAGGTGAATAGTTTATAACACAGGTAAGCCGTAACGTCAAATTGAATCAAGATCTTCAGTAATGCATCCCAGCATTTTAGGATATGTTAAGACGAGGTGGGGGAGGGGAAGTTCCTTTCGGGATGGCTATGCTGTGGGATGGGTACTTGGTCGCTTTGGAATGAGTCAGTAAACTAAAGTCGCAAAGGTAGTGGCTAAGATTTCAAAAGATGGGGTGAGAATTAGGAGCTCGGTTGGACTGTTGTTTAGGTATTGTGGCTGAACAAGGATGTGCTTGTAGAAGCCGACAGCAATGAACCATTGACAAAGTGCTATCACTACAGCGTAGGATAAGGGGAGAGATGTGGATGCTGTAGGACAATTGGAGTAATGTTTCATTGCCTATTTAGGTATGGGTTTGGTGGTAGGAGACGGTATGCATAAATAGGGTTTTGTTTATGGGGAAGGAATGGATATTGCAGAAGAGGTTTCTGTTTTGTTGCCGATTTGTACAGAAGCTAGGATGCGCCTTTAGGACGTGTGAAAGAAGTGTTTAAACCAAGATATCTAAGCTACTGAAAACGAAATATACAGGGTGATTCAAAAAGAATACCACAACTTTAGGAATTTAAAACTCTGCAACGACAAAAGGCAGAGCTAAGCACTATCTGTCGGCGAATTAAGGGAGCTATAAAGTTTCATTTAGTTGTATATTTGTTCGCTTGAGGCGCTGTTGACTAGGCGTCAGCGTCAGTTGATGCTAAGATGGCCACCGCTCAACAGAAAGCATTTTGTGTTATTGAGTACGGCAGAAGTGAATCGACGACAGTTGTTCAGCGTGCATTTCGAACGAAGTATGGTGTTAAACCTCCTGATAGGTGGTGTATTAAACGTTGGTATAAACAGTTTACAGAGAATGGGTGTTTGTGCAAAGGGAAAAGTTCTGGACGACCGAGAACGAGTGATGAAAATGTAGCACGCATCGAGCAAGCATTTGTTCACAGCCCAGGAAAATCGACTCGCAGAGCTAGCAGAGAGCTACAAATTCCACAATCAACTGTATGGAGACTCCTACGAAAAAGGTTAGTTATGAAACCTTATCGTCTGAAATTGGTTCAAGCACTGCCTGTAGCTGATAAGATTAAAAGAATCGATTTCTGTGATTTTATCCTTGCTCAAATGGAAACAGATGAATCTTTCGTTTCAAAGATTGTGTTTAGTGATGAAGCAACTTTCCACACTAACGGGAAAGTCAACCGTCACAATGTCTGTATACGGGGCACTAAGAATCCGCGGGAAACAACTCAGTATGAACGTGACTCGCCTAAGGTGAACGTTTTCTGTGCCTTTTCAGCCAATAAAGTTTTTGGTCCCTTTTTCTTCGAAGGTGCTACTGTAACTGGACTACAGTATCTGGAGATGTTAGAGAATTGGCTGTTCCCTCAGCTCGAACAAGAAGCACAACAATTCATATTTCAGCAGGATGGAGCGCCACCACATTGGCACTTATCTGTCCGTAACTACCTGAACGTCAACTACCCGAGGCGATGGATCGGTCGCCAGGCAGCCCGTGACAGAGCACTTCATCACTGGCCTCCAAGAAGCCCTGATCTTACCCCCTGCGATTTTTTCTTATGGGGTATGTTAAGGATATGGTGTTTCGGCCACCTCTGCCAGCCACCATTGATGATTTGAAACGAGAAATAACAGCAGCTATCCAAACTGTTACGCCTGATATGCTACAGAGAGTGTGGAACGAGTTCGAGTATCGGGTTGATATTGCTCGTGTGTCTGGAGGGGGCCATATTGAACATCTCTGAACTTGTTTTTGAGTGAAAAAAAAACCTTTTTAAATACTCTTTGTAATGATATATAACAGAAGGTTATATTATGTTTCTTTCATTAAATACACATTTTTAAAGTTGTGGTATTCTTTTTGAATCACCCTGTACTTTGAAACAATGGTTAGGAAACGAATTACGTTTTTCATAGGACGGAAGAGATGAGGGTGGTAAATACTAGCTGACGATGATTTGGCTTTGCACTTCGTGGACTGGATGGGGTGGGACTGATAAAAGGTATTACAAATTAGAGTGTAAGCACGTTCTTACTGTATTTGGAGAAGTGTAAAGCTTTGTAGGCACTTTTGGCAACAGTAGCATGGGGTATGAAATTTAGAAAATTCGACTTTGTGCCAGCGGTGGTAGATCATGGCTCCCTGTATGATAATTTGTCTCTTGTGGAGGGGATTTCGGTAAATATTCGAATGATGAATGTGAAGCCAGAATTATTGTTGATTCGTGCAGCTTTGCGGGTTTCGATACCAGGGTCGGGGTTGAGTTCAGGTACCATCTCCTCTGCTGTGATTTAAAGGTCAACTTCTTTCACCACAGCTGTTAGGTGAATAGGGGGGATGAGGCAGTAGTTATATAGATGGAATGACACCAGATATTTTGTGGATGATGTCTGTAGGAAAGCTAGTGTTTGGAAATTTGGTGAGATAGGAGTCATTACGAGGTATGACTCTCTTGATGGTAAGACTTGGGAGATATTTTTTGGATACAGAGCCCGGAAGGTACAGGAATTTCTGTTCATGGTGGGACGGGATGAAAGTATGAGTATCACGGCAAGATCCTTGAAGTGGGAGAGTTAGCTCATTAAAACTATAGCTGTAGGATGATCCATGTGGTATTGATAGGTGATATGTTGTGTGATAGTGATTAGAGCGCAGTGATGGGCAAAACAACTAAAGACAACAAGGCAAGACTACTGGACCAATTTTGTAAAACCCCAGCTACAGAACGACATCTGGGGACAACCATTCAAGATAGAAACAGAACGAGTTAAGACACCGACAGTTCTGTCAACACTAAAACAAGCTGACAGCACAATGACCAGAGGATGGAGAAGCACAGCAGAATATCTTGTGAACAGGCTCCTCCCAGGTGACGACCTCACACAAGACGATCGACACCAAGCTGACCTAAGAGAGAGCATGAGGCAATCATACATCAGTGACGGTGTAACCATGCCATTCGCGCAAGAAGAAATCGCGACGGCAATCAGCAGGCTTAAAAACCGAAAAGCACCCGGCCCAGACAAAATACTTTCAGAAACATTAAAATAAACAGAAATCACAAATGTTCAAATGTGTGTGAAATCTTATGGGACTTAGCTGCTAAGGTCATCAGTCCCTAAGTTTACACACTACTTAACCTAAATTATCCTAAGGACGAGCACACACACACCCATGCCCGAGGGAGGACTCGAACCTCCGTCGGGACCAGCCGCACAGTCTATGACTGCAGCGCCTTAGACCGACAGAAATCACACCTTTTCTTACTAACATGTTCAACGAGGCACTACTAACAGGCAGAATTCCAAACCTCTGGATAACTGCTAATGTAGTAATAATCAGGGAATCACAAGACAAACAGCCAACAGATCCCAAAATGTACCGACAGATCTGTCTCTTAAACAATCTCGGCAAGGTACGGGAAAGGCTTCTGTGTGACCGTTTACAATCGCACAGACGCCTCCTCGGCCTAACGCCCCATAAATTCGGCTTCATGGAAGGTAGATCAATAGAAGACGCCGTCAACCAAGCACTGACAGTTACAAATAGCATCAGCGACAAATACGCGGCCGCCATTCTAATCGACATTGACAAATTGTGGTGGCCGTCCCTCTTCGCCAAGTTAAGAGAAATGAGACTATCAGCTTCCTTCTACAATAGCCTCCTCTACTACTGCAGAGGCGGAATAACGGAGTGGAGGGCTGGTACACGGAAGGTTGTCAAGAGACTAACAAAGGGATGTCCACAGGGCTCGATCTGCGGACCAATATTCTGCCCTTGCTGAACACCCTGGACAGTGACGGCAGGGTAAGAGGTGTGGTGACCTGCTCGCAGTGGTGTCAGCCAACTCGAGAGTAGCACTAGAGACAAAAGGCACACAACTGCTTCAGAAAATTAACAGCTGGTGCAAAGAAAATAAATTAAAAATAGCTCCCAACAAAACTGCATATTTTCTGCTAAAAGGGACACTACAGAGGAATCCAATTCTAAAATTAGAAAATACAAGCATACAGAGGAAGCAAGCCACAGGTTATCTCGGACTGAATCTAGACGAAAAACAGACTTTCAACCATCATATAAAATTGACAATTGACAACGCCTCCAACATTATGCACAAACTAGCAAGACTAAACACAACTCAGCATGAATTACCTATTAAGACGATAAGAACCTACAACATTGCGATATCTGACTCCATCACATGCTTCGCCGCACGTGCTTGGGCTCACAGACTGAACATACAGACTAACAAGACAATTACAAGACGACGTCAAGTAGTGTGCTCCTGAGAATGAACGGAACCTTCAACACCACGTCACTAGAGGCACTTTGCGTTGTGATGGGGACGTGCCCTATAGACATAACAATACGTTATAGAGCTGCACTTTACTGGCGTGTAAGTGGGACAGGCTCTATAAAGTCACCGAAATTACGGGAACCAACATTATGAACAAAACACAAATGAAAAAATGGCGGATTCAAACATGGCAAAGAAAGTGGGATGCATCCGACAAGGGTCACAGAGTACACTCTTTCTTGATGTACACGAAAGACTACAACTGAAACATGTCGACCCAAGCCGGGGGATGGTCCATTTAATGACCGGCCACGGGCCGTATCCGGTACATTTAAACCGTATGTGACTAACTGACGATGAAGTATGCGTATGCGGAGAATCTGGGACAACAGAACATGTCACACTGCTATGCACCACGCTAGCACAAGTGAGACCTATACGGAACGACAATGACACCGCCAGAATAATACGTAATCCCGATGACTGGAACACAATAAATAGCGTAGCCGATATTGTATCGAACACTCTGCACGAAGAATACAAGCGCCAAAACCCATTTGGAAGGAGGCGTAGACAAGTACAAGCAATGCAACAAACCACCTGGGTAGACACAAACACGACCACAGATTCCGAAACCGAGGAAGGAACACTAAGTGAACATGACTCAGAAGGGATCAACATATAACGGACCAAAACCAACAATATATGACACTGCACGCCACAACACAACAATCATAAATCAAATAAACACCGGCAGCACTAAAACTGTAGAAATAAGGTAATGTCGCTTAGGAGGAGAAGGCTAGAAGAACTTTTATTCCGAGGCTCTTCCTACCCAATGACACCTGCATAGTGTTTAAAGTATACTGCACACAAGCAGTAACGTCTTATTGTGTGCAGACAGAAGTATATTCTCTTCTCTATTCAAAGCTATAATCAATGAATTTCATACATCAGAAATGTATTAAGTTATTTAAGGAATAATGCATTCAAGTAGCAATGAACTATATTCTATTTCTACTAACACGTTACAAACATAAGCGTATTTCTCATGTAAAGCTAAAATTCATGTATTCCATGTATGAAGTGCTCAATCAGCATTTAATCTGTATAATCTGTGTAAACATCCATTGGCACACACCATTTCAGATGAGAATACCTCGAGGTTGTACGGAGACCTTCTCATCTGAAATAGGTAGAAATAGGTCATTATTAACCAACATGCTACTTAGACTGTATTACACATCCAACTACAGCGTATCACTTCCCTCTACATACTACAAATTATTCTCTCCACGCTCATTGTGTTACATTTCCTTTTTTTATTTTTCTTTGACATTTGCATTATATAAATTATATTTTCATCAACTAGGTAGTGATAAATTATATGGAACCATTTTAACACTTGTTAAGCACTCCATTCGCTGTAACCTCAGAGAAATCTTTATATATTATGTTGTTTAAATTATTAAAAAAAGAAAAGCGTTAACAACTGTATACCAATAAGATTGTAACAATGAGAAGTCTTTGCTATTATAATCAAAAGCATCCGACCCACCTTACATTTCAAGGCGGTGGGTTACTCTGTACTGTTAATGAAATAAATAAATAAACTTTTGTAGGCGTCGTACCGTTCATCCGGAACCAGAACTTTACCTTAATGACGATCCACTCACTGTAGTAGAGACATGTCGAGTCTTAGGACTAGTTTTCGACGCCTGATTGACTTGGCTTCCTCACTTTCGTCAGCTTAAGCGGAAGTGTTGGCAGCCCTCCACTACCTGAGCAACACCAACTGGGATGCTGATCGCTCTACGCTGCTGCAGCTCTACAGAGCCCTTGTTCAATCCCGCCTTGACTATGGGAGTGTGGTTTATGGTTCGGCGGCGCCCTCAGCGTTGCGTTTACTCGACGCAGTGCACCACTGTGGCGTTCGCCCAGCGACCGGAGTTTTAGGACGAGTCCGGTGACCAGCGTCCTGGTGGAGGCCGGAGTCCCTCCATTGAAGGTTAGGCGTGCACAACTGCTGGCCAGTTACATTGCACACGTTCGTAGTTATCCTGCACATTCGAATTACCGTCTCCTTTTCCCACCGACGGCGGTTCATCTCCCGCATCGGCGGCCCAGGTCAGGGCTTCCAATTGCAGTTCGTGTCCGGTCCCTTCTTTCCGAACTGGAGTCCTTGCCTTTACCACCTGTACTTGAAGTCCGTTCACGTACACCTCCATGGTGTACACCTAGGCCGCGGCTTCGCCTGGACCTTTCACATGGCCCTAAGAACTCAGTTAATCCCGCGGCTCTCCGCTGCCACTTCCTCTGGATTCTTCACATGTACCGAGGCCAGGAAGTGGTTTACACCGACGGCTCGATGGCTGATGATCACGTCGGCCTCGCGTATGTCCATGGAGGACATATTGAACAGCATTAATTGCCCAATGGCTGCAGTGCTTTCACTGACGAGCTGGTGGCTATATTCCGTGCTCTTGAGCACATCCGTTCATGCTCTGGAGAGTCGTTCCTTCTGTGTACTGACTCCTTGAGCAGCCTACAAGCTATCGACCAGTTCTACCCTCGTCATCCTTTGGTAGCGACCGTCCAGGAGTCCATCTAAGCCCTGGAACGGTCCAGTCGTTCAGTGGTGTTTGTCTGGACCTCAGGTCACGCCGGAATCTCAGGCAACGAACTTGCCGACAGGCTACGCGGAAACCACTCATGGAGATCGGCTTCTCTGCAACTGACTTGCGTTCAGTACTACGCTGCAAGGTTTTGCGGCTTTGGGAAACGGAATGGCATAACCTCAGTACGCACAACAAACTGCGTACCATTAGGGAGACTACGAATGTGTGGAAGACCTCCACGCGGGCCTCTCGCAGGGACTCTGTAGTTGTCTAACGGCTCCGCGTTGGCCACGCTTGGGTGACACACGGCTACCTCCTGCACCGTGATGACCCACCTCAGTGTCGGTGCGGCGCCCGGCTGACAGTGGTGAGCTGTCCTTCTTTGGCTGCCCTGCGGCGGACTCTTCAGTTGCCGGACTCGTTGCCATTAATTTTAGCTGACAACGCCTCACCGGCTAATTTAGTTTTACGTTTTATACATGACGGTGGGTTTTTCATTCTCTATAAGTTTTAGCCCATGTCTTTGGTCCCTTTGTGTTCTCCACTCTAATGCTTTTAGGCTGGATGTTTTAATGTGTCAGAGAGGCTGGCTTTTCCTTTTATTCTCGTGATCGATCAGCCACTGTCATCTGCTCTCTTTTTTTTTATCCCTTCTAACTGTTTCTTGTTTCTCTCTGTGGTTTTCTTTTCCTATTTTGTCCATAGTAGTGTTGGTTGTCCTTCTGTTGTTCTTCTGGTTCTTCTTTCCTCCTGTTATTGTGCTGCACGCCTCCTTTCTTTTCTTCTTCCTCCTGTGTACTTCTTCCGCCGGGAACAAGGGACCGATGACCTCGCAGTTTGATCCCTTCCTCCCCTCTTTTAAGCAAACCAACCAACCTTCCATATTTTATATTATGTTCTCTAACGTCTTCCACATCCTCTAGAATCTTCGTACTATAGATCTATCGAACGAACAACTAATCCGTCCTAATACATAAACTAATGACAAAGAACCCACTTGTGAATTTTCCACTAAACAAGACTCTCCGGCCAGAAACCGTTTCTACACATTTAGATAGCAGCAGCCCTTCACTAGAAATAAATACATTGATGGTGAACCTCTCAGTCTTTCACTGCTGCCATCTACTCCTTAAGCTGTCGCCACACGGACCGTGCATCCTATCGATGAGCGTTGAGCCTGCAGAGTTTCTGACATCATAGCTTAGAGTCCACGTTGGGGCGTCTTTCCGAACGTGCAGAGCAGTATCTAGCATGTCAGATACTCTGAAAGTTCGTTTGAACGTTGACCAATAAGATGACAGAACGCCATGTACGTCACACATGCACTCTATCTCCCTTCGTTGCAGAGTTGTGAGGCGCCATACTGGCTTTTAGTTGAAGCCCGTATGTATATAATATGCCGTTTCTGAGCACCAGCAAACTGAGAAGCTCTCTAAAACCCGCTGTTAGTTGTATTATTCGTTGTAATAAAATGACGAGAAACGACATATTCGTAGTAAAAGAATTATTATAACTTGCGTATTATAAGCGTATGCCATTTAAAGGCAACGGCATATTGAGGATCCAGTAAAAACGCATTTATCTTGGTACAATTTGTTATAATTAATTTTCAATTTAAATATCACCACGACTAAAGCTTTCAGGACATGGTAACAAGTAAGATATGATTAGCTTACCGTCGTGTTCGCATTAGCGCAATGAATAGCATCACAGGAGCATAACGAACTGTGTGATATGTTGGTTGTTCTCGTCGCTCTACATTCAAATATATTTTTTCTAACCTTCGCGTTTTTAATAGGTTCTGATACTTTCTTATTAGCTTAATATAAGTTTGTACTGTAATACTCGATTTTATGTAAAATGTAAGTGCGCTCTTTTTGAGAGTGACTTTGTTCGATTGGCTTCATCTACAAGACATCTTGCGCTACTTGGAGTAAGATATTTTGCCCTTTTTTCTTTTAAGTTTTGTTATTCATATGCTGTAGAGATTCTGCTGCTGAGTAGGAACAATGATCAAGTAAGAATGACCTTAGTGTTTTATTAAAAGTGACAATGATGAAGTAATTTTTGTCTTACGTGGAGAACTATTGTAATTTTATATCGTACTATTTGTAATGGAACTTTCATAAGCCTATGTCCTTGTTAACTGGACATGATACTGTCATTTTTTGCCATATAGTATTTTCACAGATATTGAATTTTATGTTTATGTACACTACAGACAGAACAGCCTGACTGGCATATCGACAAGAGAGGAAAGTTCGTTTTAAGAGAGCTAATGTAGGAATTTTACGCCCGTCCATTTCAGTGTGATTTACGAGCCAGATACAGCCGATAACTGCCGCTGGAGCGGGTTGCGATCGCGTATACCACACTGCGGACCGTGTACCGTATGTACAAGCCGCATCATTTCTGAGTGTTCAGCAGCACGCTGAACTCGGCACGCTCACGTTGACATTCAACAGCACGATCCGTGTGCCACCGGTTTTATAGCCGCATATCAGACATCATGCTACAATAGTGTTTCACTCAATCGTTGAATATGAATATAAATTCCTCCACCACTTCTTACCAGTATATGCTTGAGTACTGAGAATAACGCCAAAAAGTATCATCCTATGAGGTTCGTTAGAAATAATGTGCAATCTCCTCCACCACTTCTTACCAGTATATGCTTGAGTACTGAGAATAACGCCAAAAGTATCATGCTATGAGGTTCGTTAGAAATAATGTGCTTCTTGATGAAAAGCTCTCTTTTACGAATTGAATGCGTCATTACCTTCGTAATACCTTAAATTCATGATGTTGGTTATTCAAGAATTAACACTAGACTGCTTACTCACGTAACTGCGGACAACAACACTTTCGCTAATTATTTTACTGGACACAAGATTACTGCTCACAAGCTTACCTTGCGAAAGTATTCCCTGTTTCTCGTAAGCTGGACGCTCATTACAGGCCTCGATGTGGTTGCATTAAAACTAACGTGGTCTTTGTGTCTGCTTTTACCACAAGAGGCCAATACCGTGGAGTGAAGGGTTGCACGGTTTTGCAGTGCGATCCCTTCTGCGCCTACGGACGCTGTGATTGCCATTCCCACACAGCTACTGCTTTACGAAACTCCGCCAGTGTGTGTGATAACACTAAGCTTGTATAAAGCAACGAGAGTTTCTTCGTATTTGCTAATACCTGGCGCCGGGTGCGCCGCTGCATTGGAAAGGGCCTCGAAGCTGACGACATTACCCAAGCACCCTCCGTCACCTTGCAGCATTTCAGCTTCGTTGCAGCACTGTTGCACTTTCGTTCCTTCAGTTACCGGGAACAGACGGTCATTGAACAAGATTACTTTCAACAGGTCGAGGGTCAGTTGCCATTGCGACCCGGAAAGTGTGCCGGTTGTGCTGATCGTGCTACAGCGGATGTGAACCGCCTGCCTTCCGGCGAGAGATATGGAAAACAGCTAGGTTCACACCTCACTATGGTACCCAAGGAACAAAATCTCTCACGAGGAGTACGTAAATCTTGTGTAACCGACGTCTGACTCACTTCATTCGTGACACCGCTTGCTTGGGTTCCAGAATATAGAGTAGTTTGCAGTCGACGCTGTGCCAAATTCTGGTTGTACTGAATGAAATCCAAGGAGGATGTGGGTGCGTATAAGATATCGTACTGCCTGATCGTTTACACATATGTTTCTGAAATTCATTGTAACTTAACAACAGTGCGTCATTTCCTGTTCGGCACAGTGACTCAGTTACTCTACATTTCCTGAATCGTTGAAAACTTATCTAACCGATACCACGAGTCCATCTATTCATCACAAAACTTTCTAGTCGGCTAAATTCGTTGCATCTTTCATCTTACAATTCATTCCCAAATGTTCTAACATTCGTTAGTTTTTTTCTAAAAGTATATCTTCTCTTATCAAAAACTAAATCAAAGATATAATGAGAAGCAAAAGTATCCGGAGACTCACTATTGTTTCTTCCAAAGACGCCATACATGTGATTAATATCATTTAGGACCTTATTTTGTCACTATTTTAGTGTTTAACATTCACAGAATTTCTGCTTTGTGTCAATTTGATGCGTCACGCAACCCACATTGCAGTAGTTAATTTGTCACGCAACCAATACTGCAATAGTTAATTTATTCCAAAGCTGATGGATGGGGTTTAAATGGGGCTTTTTAGCATACGAAGGAAGCAAATCTATCGGATTTCCTTTGGACAACGACAGTGTGGCCCTACCTGTGGAACTATGGGCATTACCAAAGCTCACAGAGAAAAAAATCACTTTCAAACACGCAAACTTGTGACCCTGTTCTAGGAAACATGACATCTACAAATTTCTTTCTTTTATTACACCATCGATCAACACTAATGCCCAAGTCCAAACTAGGAATTATACCCCATGACCACTCACCATAGCACTTGGTTGGATACATACGATCTTCACTCCACTGCTATAGCTTAAGCATTATGTTGGTGTTGAAGTACCTGACGGTTTCAATGTTAAGGATTCAGTCAAAAGAGATCATTTTAGAAAATCACTCACCTCCGTAGCTGAGGTCGCTAACATACGCATGTGCAAAAGCGCTCGGTTCGGAGATAGCCAGTTCGAATTGTGTGCTTCAAGAAGTTTTCACGAGTGTTTGGTCGGCAACTAAGAAGAGCTGGTGGCATAAAATTCCTCATTAACAGACTTTGCCTTAGTGTCCCGGATTTTTTCTTGAAAGGCAGGTATTAGTAAATAACAAGTTTAGCGTGATAATTGTGCATCATTCGTAGAATCTATCACCACATTGATCCCATCCAAACTATTATCATACCCTATGCTGAAGTTACCCTCAGCTCTGCTCTCGACACACGATAACTGGAAACTACATCATATACCGTGACCCACACTGATCGCTCAAAACATTATGAGCAACTCTGAGCTTCAGCAAAGAAAATGTTATCAATCAGAGTTCTTCTCTCTTTATCCAGCCGTCTTGGAAAATGAAATACTGAGATCAAACTATTCTATCCAAATAACGTTTCCAGATCATTTTTCCTATCAGAATCATTTAGAAAATTTACATTGAAATCATCACAGTCTATTCATTGCTTGATGTTATCTGACACATAGTATAGTAAGGAATCCGTGTGCCTCGTAAACAGCTCAAAATTTCCCGGTGGGGATCTATAGACAGTTACAATTAAAAGTGAACTACTTTTCAGTATTAATTCACTAGTATACACTTCTACGTGATAATCTGTGCAAAATCTAATTGTTTCAGTATTTCTGAACTCGTGTCTTTGTATTATGTACAACACCTTCCTGTCCGATCTTTTTTCTACATGGAAAGATGCTAGAGTGTAATCTTTTATATTTAACTTATCCAGACCTATGGCTGCGTGGTGTTTAGACAGGCACATGATGTGTATCTTTTCAGAGCTATCTAAATTCTTCAAACAGACAGGGTAAATTTCCGATGAAGAGATATCCTCTCAAACAAAGGGTTTTGTAATTGTGTGGTATTCCAGTTCATCTGCTTCAAAGAAACACAGACTTCTCGTTTACTGTAAGCTGCCGTATAAATAAAACTATTTCCCAGATCAAGCTGATACCTGTTAATAATAATATTTACACACATCAAAAAACAGTTTTTCATCACCCCGGTTCCCAGAACTCCTGAAGATGGACGTTGACTGTGGATATTGTATCACAGCCAGTGTCCTTTGACTGTTCAGAGATGTCACTAAACCCGCCCAAAGATGTACACAACCATGCATGAGCAGCGCCTATAAGACGGAGGGGGTCCGACAGCCGATCAGTTCCAGTCATTCCACCAGGAAGGAGGTACACGGCTCGTGTTGTCTGTAGTTCAACCATGCCTAGACGGCAATACCGCGGTTCGATCGCGTCCGCATTGTTACTTTATGCCTGGAAGGGCTCTCAACGAGGGTACTGTCCAGGCGTCTCAGAGTGAACTAAAGCGATGTTTTTCAAACATGGAGAATACACAGAGAGACAGGAACTGTCGATAACATGCATCGCTCAGGACCCCCAAGGGCTACTGCCGCAGTGTATGACCGCTACCTACGGATTATGGCTCGGAGGAACCCTGACAGCAACGCCACCATGTTGAATAATGCTTTTCGTGCAGCCAATGGAGGTCGTGTTACACTCAAACTGTGCACCATATGCTGCATGATGCGAAACTTCACTCGTCCATGACGTTTGGAGGCAACCTGGTCAGGCTGAACACCCTAGACACACTGTCCACCGAGTACAGCAAAGAGGTTCCCTGATGTTTTGGGGTGGCATTATGTGGGACTAACGTACGCCACCGTAACGGTTGTACGATATGTGAATGCCATCCTCCGACCGACAGTGCAACCATATCGGCAGCATAATGGCGAGGCGTTCGTCTTCATGGACGACAATTCGCGCCCCCATCGTGCACATCTTGTGAATGACTTGCTTCAGGATAACGACATCGCTCGACTAGAGTGGCCAGCATGTTCTCCAGACATGAACCCTATCGAACATGCCTGGGATAGACTGAAAAGGCCTGTTTATGGACGACGTGTCCGGCTAAACACTCTAAGGGATCTACGCCGAATTGCCGTTGAGGAGTGGGACACTCTGGACCAACAGTGCCTTGACGAACTTGTGGATAGTATGCCACGATGAATATAGGCATGCATCAACGCAAGAGGACATGCTACTGGGTATCAGAGGTACCGGTGTGTACAACAGTCTGGACCACCACCTCCGAAGGTCTCGCTGTATGGTGGTACAACATGCAGTGTGTGGTTTTCATGAGCAATAAAGAGGGGGGAAATGATGTTTATATTGATCTCTATTCCAATTTTCTGTACATGTTCCTGAACTCTCGAAACCGAGGTGATGCAGAACTTTTTTGATGTGTGTATTATTACTTCTTTACTTTCTCAGACGTTAAGTCTGGTTAAAAATGGAAAGTGACGCGGACCTTGATCAAGCGTCACTTCCTTTTAACTGTATGGTATGTGTTATATTGCATTTAGGAACTTTCGGGGAGTTGAACATGTATCAATAATTACAGATTTCTGTAGTTGTATATATAAGTTTGGATGTAGCTGTATTGCATTGATGTACTGGTGGATATTGTGTGGTATGACTCCTATAGTTGATAGTATAATTGGTATAATGTCACTTTTATCCTGATGCCACATGTCCTCGACTTCCTCAGCCAGTTGGATGTATTTTTCAATTTTTTCTCCTGTTTTCTTCTGTATATTTGTTGTATTGGGTATGGATATTTCGATTAGTTGTGTTAATTTCTTCTTTTTATTGGTGAGTATGATGTCAGGTTTGTTATGTGGTGTTGTTTTATCTGTTATAATGGTTCTGTTCCAGTATAATTTGAATTCATCATTTTCCAGTACACTTTGTGGTGCATACTTGTATGTGGGAACGTGTTGTTTTATAAGTTTATGTTGTAAGGCAAGCTGTTGATGTATTATTTTTGCTACATTGTCATGTCTTCTGGGGTATTCTGTATTTGCTAGTATTGTACATCCGCTTGTGATGTGATCTACTGTTTCTATTTGTTGTTTGCAAAGTCTGCATTTATCTGTTGTGGTATTGGGATCTTTAATAATATGCTTGCTGTAATATCTGGTGTTTATTGTTTGATCCTGTATTGCAATCATGAATCCTTCCGTCTCACTGTATATATTGCCTTTTCTTAGCCATGTGTTGGATGCGTCTTGATCGATGTGTGGCTGTGTTAGATGATACGGGTGCTTGCCATGTAGTGTTTTCTTTTTCCAATTTATTTTCTTCGTGTCTGTTGATGTTATGTGATCTAAAGGGTTGTAGAAGTGGTTATGAAGTTGCAGTGGTGTAGCCAAAGTATTTATATGAGTGATTGCTTTGTGTATTTTGCTAGTTTCTGCTCGTTCTATAAAGAATTTTCTTAAATTGTCTACCTGTCCATAATGTAGGTTTTTTATGTCGATAAATCCCCTTCCTCCTTCCTTTCTGCTTAATGTGAATCTTTCTGTTGCTGAATGTATGTGATGTATTCTATATTTGTGGCATTGTGATGGTGTAAGTGTATTGAGCGCTTCTAGGTCTGTGTTACTCCATTTCACTACTCCAAATGAGTAGGTCAATATTGATATAGCATAAGTATTTATAGCTTTTGTCTTGTTTCTTGCTGTCAATTCTGTTTTCAGTATTTTTGTTAGTCTTTGTCTATTTTTTTCTTTTAGTTCTTCTTTAATATTTGTATTATCTATTCCTATTTTTTGTCTGTATCCTAGATATTTATAGGCAGCTGTTTCTTCCATCGCTTCTATGCAGTCGCTGTGGTTATCCAGTATGTAATCTTCTTGTTTAGTGTGTTTTCCCTTGACTATGCTATTTTTCTTACATTTGTCTGTTCCAAAAGCCATATTTATATCATTGCTGAATACTTCTGTTATCTTTAGTAAATTGGTTGAGTTGTTGATTTGTTGCTGCCAGTAGTTTAAGATCATCCATGTATAGCAAATGTGTGATTTTGTGTGGGTATGTTCCAGTAATATTGTATCCATAATTTGTATTATTTAGCATGTTGGATAGTGGGTTCAGGGCAAGGCAGAACCAGAAAGGACTTAATGAGTCTCCTTGGTATATTCCACGCTTAATCTGTATTGGTTGTGATGTGACATTATTTGAATTTATTTGGATATTAAGTGTGGTTTTCCAATTTTTCATTACTATGTTTAGGAACTGTATCAATTTAGGATCCACTTTGTATATTTCCAATATTTTTAGTAACCATGAGTGGGGTACACTATCAAAAGCTTTTTGGTAATCAATGTATGCATAGTGTAGTGACCTTCGTTTAGTTTTAGCTTGATATGTCACCTCTGCATCTATTATCAGTTGCTCTTTACATCCTCGTGCTCCTTTGCAGCAGCCTTTTTGTTCTTCATTTATAATTTTGTTCTGTGTTGTATGTGTCATTAATTTCTTTGTAATGACTGAAGTTAATATTTTGTAGATTGTTGGTAGGCATGTTATGGGGCGATATTTTGCTGGGTTTGCTGTGTCTGCTTGATCTTTAGGTTTCAGATAAGTTATTCCATGTGTAAGTGTATCAGGGAATGTGTATGGGTCTGCAATGTAACTGTTAAATAATTTAGTTAGATGTGAATGTGTTGAGGTGAACTTCTTTAGCCAGAAATTTCCTATTTTATCTTTTCCAGGGGCTTTCCAATTGTGAGTAGAATTAATTGCTTGGGTGACTTCATGTTGCAAAATTATCACTTCAGGCATTTGTGGTATCATCTTGTATGTGTCTGTTTCTGCTTGTATCCACCATGCATGCCTGTTATGTTGTACCGGGTTTGACCATATGTTGCTCCAGAAGTGTTCCATGTCTGTTACGTTTGGTGGATTGTCTATTTTAATGTGTGTGTTATCTATTGTCTGGTAAAATTATTATTATTATTATTATTATTATTATTATTATTATAGACTTTACAAGCCATTGAAAGATGATCTTCGCTGTCGAATGAACAACACTAAACAACTTTGCCCTGTCCGCAGAAGTAATTTTCTAGTCTCTACACTGTATTAATTTTTCCAGATCACTTCGAATGTTGCCAAGGTACATGTTATGTGGACGTAAAGAGATCGTCTTCAGTGGGACTCTCTTTTGTCACTCTCTTCATAGTCATGCGTAGCTTATGCCTGAGTTGTATCACTGCATAATACTTATCCTTCAAGAATTATAATATGATACCAATTGTAGACGAAATAGAAAACAAAATGGAACTCAACCGGAAGTGAGGAGCATACCCCTCGAGATTAAAATGTTCAACCGGAAGTGAGGAGCGTATACCTCGAGATTAAAATGTTCATGTCGCCATTGATAGTTTACACTAAATATCACAAACACTCGTTATAAGATCAAAGAAGGCTTTCTTTATACCGGATATTTGTTTTAACTTGGAACAACTAAATATCTCGAATAATACCCATAATACGAAAAAATGTTCAAGATGAAAGGTTAATATTTTCAAGGGGGACATCTGTCTGTGTTAAAACTGGCCAGCCTCTAAACCGCACCTCCCCTTATCCTGCCATGGGCGGGTGGGTCAACTTTTTATTATCAAATGGGAACCCCCCTTATTTTATTTCAGATTCGGATTCTAGGCCAGAAAATATCAAAGGTTTAGCGGAAACATTTCTTCTTTTCATTCATGTAAGGTCTAGCTGCAGTCGAGAAAATTCAGTTTTTCCGAATCTTCCAATTAAGAACTGACTCATTTGATTCTACGTTACATTGTCCATAAAATGTAACCTTTTTTTGTTCAAAACAATTGATAGAGTGGTTAAAATTTTAATTTAGTTTTGCAAATTTGATTGCACAGTAAAGTTTTTACATTTAGATTGCGTGATTTCCCCAAATCGCTCCATGCAAATGCCGGTATGGTTCCTTTGCAGCGGCACGGCAGGTTTCCTTCCCCGTCCTTGTCACAGTCTCAGCATGTGTTCCGTCTCTAATGGCCTCAATGTCGATGGAATGTTAAACCCAATTTTCCTTCCATCCTTCTACATTTACACATTTAAAAGTCCGAAAAATGAGCTACATTTAACGTAACATAGTAACCTGTTCCGTTTGGGGATGATTTCTGTGAGTCCCCCACCATCAGGATGCTTGATATGGATGAGTCCTCTCGAATCTCACCATCATAGTGGTTGATTTCAGCGTGTACTTCCGCCTAAACGCCTTAGCTCTCGAACGGATTACAGCGCCGTCTACCACGAATGGAAAAAAAAGTTTCACATAACGTCTAGGTATTTTTTGGTGTAGACTCCAAATTTGCAATTAAGAAGTGGGTTCCCACTTGAAATGAAACACTTGATCCCCCCCATGGTGAATGGAGTATGTGTGTGTGTGTGTGGGGGGGGGGGGGGGGGGGAGGGCTTAGGCGGTAGCCAGTTTTAGTACAGAAATATGTCTCCCTTGAAAATCTCAACTTTTCATCTGGAACTTCTTTTCTTACGATGCGTATTATTCGAGGTATTTAGTTGTTCTAAGGTAAAACAATCACCCTGTATAAAGAAAGCCTTCTTTGATCTTGTGGTGCGTGTTTGTCAAATTTATTGTATAGTATCAATGATTACATGAACATTTTATTCTCCCGGTCATGCTCCCCCACTTTCGGTTGAATTCCTTTGTGTAGTCTGTTTTGTCTACGATTGGTATAATGTTAGGATTCTTTATGGGTAAGTAGGGGTAATTTTCTTCATGCGATGCGTATTTTTCCAGTTATTTACTTGTTCCACGTTAAAACAACAAAAACGGATGTGCAAAACTTAAGGAAAAAAGCGACTTTCGGAAGATTCGTCACTGTCAAGTAACGTAGCACGTTGAAACTTCGACCATACAGGAAAGAACTGCCAGAGTGTAGTACGGAGGGTAAATGAAAGAAATACGCAATGGGATTAACATAAATAATAGTTTTATTCAAATATAATAATTACACTGAGGTCATCGAGATCTTTGGTGGTCCCTGGACATTGGAAACGTTGGTACTCGGTTCTTAATTGGGCAATGCGTGCCCTGCAACGGGCTCTCACGTCGGCGACAAGGTTGGTAAGGAGTTCTTGTGTTTTTGGAGTACTGACCTCCAAATCCTGGTGCACTCAATCCCTATGTGCGTTTTTTCATGACTGCACTCGGTCCTGACTTCAGTTTTAGGGATGAGAATGCGCGATCAGATCCAATGGTTCAAATGGCTCTGAGCACTATGGGACTTAACATCTGAGGTCATCAGTCCGCTAGAACTTAGAACTACTTAAACCTAACTAACCTAAGGACATCACACACATCCATGCCCGAGGCAGGATTCGAACCTGCGACCGTAGCGGCCGCGCGGTTCCAGACTGTAGCACCTAGAACCGCTCGGCCACATCGGCCGGCTGCGATCAGATCGAATTGCGCTGGTGGAGGAGGTCTTGGAACGAAAGGTTGTTCGGCGGAGAGTCTGGCCTGCCCGTTCCCCCGACTTAAATCCCATCAAGCACGTGTGCGATGGGTTGGGGAGACCTCGCAGCACGTCCATATGCACCACCGACCGCCCAGTAATTGTCAACCACGCCGGTGGGGAAATGGAATACGCAACCACATAAAATGTTATCAACCTTCTGGCAGCATTGGATCGCGTTGATCACACACCCTATTAAGAACCCTGTACCGCTGTTTTAAGTGTCCAGCGGATCATCACAAATCGCGGTGACTTCGGTGTAATTATGGTCTTCGAATAAAAGTGTCATTTCTGTTAGTCTCGTTGCACGTTACTTTCAGTTACCTTCTGTACTATACCGTACCTGTTCTTTCTACAGGGTGACAATTATTGAATTACATGAAATAAAACCGTCACAACTTCTGAACGGTTTGCGTTAGGACGTTCAAACTGCACGTTGGCCACGGGTCATGATGGGAATTAGTATGGTTTGGTTTAGCGTCAAAGCCCACTTTCATTTTGGGTGGGTTCGTCAATAAGCAAATTTGCAGGATTTTGGGGGACTGAGAAATATTTCGCGATCGAGAAGTCTCTTCACGCCCAACGAGTGACTGTGTGGTGTTCAATGTCCAGTCAAGGAATAATCGGTGCGATATTCTTTGATGGCACAGTGGCCGGTCGCTGTGGCCATGCGGTTCTAGGCGCTTCAGTCCGGAACCGTGCTGCTCCTACGGTCGCAGGTTCGAATCCTGCCTCGAGCATGGATGTGTGTGATGTCCTTAGGTTAGTTAAGTTTAAGTAGTTCTAAGTCTATGGGACTGATGGCCTCAGATGTTAAGTCCCATAGTGCTTAGAGCCATTTTTTGATGACACAGTGACTACCGAACGGTACGTGAATGTTTTGGAAGATGATTTCATCCCCATTATCCAAAGTGGTTCATGCAAGAAGGAGCTCGATCCCATCAAAGCAGGAAAGTGTTTGACGTCCTGGAGGATCACTTCTGGGACCGCATTCTGGCTCTGGGGTACCCAGAGGCCGCTGGCATGGGCCTCGATTGGCCGCCATATTCTCCCGATGTGAACACATGCGATTCCTTTTTGTCGGGCTATATTAAAGACAAAGTGTACAGCAATAGCTCCAAAACCATTGCTGAGCTGAAAACACACATTCAGGAGGTAATCAACAGAATCGACGTTCCGACACTTCAGGGGGTCATGCAGGAATTCGCTATTCGTCCGTCCTACATCATCGCCAATGATGTCAGGGATATCGAACATGTCATAACGTAAATCTCAATATCTGTATGACGTTTACATGTTGAATAAAGTGTGTGCACGCCATAGTTTGTAACTAATGTACCGGGTGATCAAAACGTCAGTATAAATTTGAAAACTTAATAAAACACGCAATAATGTAGATAGAGAGGTAAAAATTGACAAACATGCTTGGAATGACATGGGGTTTTATTAGAACAAAAAAAAAACAAAGTATTGCTAGACGCGTGAAAGATCTCTTGCGCGCGTCGTTTGGTGATGATCGTGTGCTCAGCCGCCACTTTCGTCATGCTTGGCCTCCCAGGTCCGCAGACCTCAGTCCGTGCAATTATTGGCTTTGGGGTTACCTGAAGTCGCAAGTGTATCGTGATCGACCGACATCTCTAGGGATGCTGAAAGACAACATCCGACGCCAATGCCTCACCATAACTCCGGACATGCTTTACAGTGCTGTTCACAACATTATTCCTCGACTACAACTATTGTTGAAGAATGATGGTGGACATATTGAGCATTTCCTGTAAAGAACATCATCTTTGCTTTGTCTTACTTTGTTATGCTAATTATTGCTATTCTGATCAGATGAAGAACCATCTGTCGGACTTTTGTCAACTTTTGTATTTTTTTGGTTCTAGTAAAACCCCATGTCATTCCAAGCAGGTGTGTCAATTTGTACCTCTCTATATGCATTATTCCGTGATTTATTCAGTTTTCAAATTTATACTGACTTTTTGATCACCCGGTACTTTCGTTTCATATAGTTCAATAATTGTCACCCTGTTTTATGGTCCAACTTTCATCGAGCTATATTACTTGGTAGCGACACATCGTTCGAAAGTTACTTTCGTCCGTTATTTTTACACACCATTGTATTTTAGCATCTTTATGACGTGGCACCATAGTTTCCACAAGGGGTTGCAATAACCGGTTCTGCTGTGTTTCGAAGTAACTGCAAGGAAACAGCAAGTGATTTACATTTCTGTCTTCTTCCTTTTGATTGTCCCGGAAAGGGTTATCGTTAACACTTATGTTTGTGGAAAGGAGTTGAACTACGGTTGTTACACATTCGTACCTGGGTATTTATCAGCTAAAATTTTCGAAACCAACGGGAATTTCTTATTACTGGTTGGACTGCAGCGTAGTATCGACTTTTACGGCAAACTGAAAGGCGTCAATCCATTCTTCATCGAACCGAGAAGTTTGCGTTTTTCCCTCGTTTTTATAGGTAGACGTCTTTCGATAAAGCGAAAGTGAAGGGTACGTTGATGCAGCAGTGCAGCCGGACAGTACCGGACGCCAAGCGCTGGAAATTACGGTCGACGGCGAGAAAGAGGAGTGCATGTGAATGTGCTGCCGCCCACTTCCTGGCTGGCCTCTGCCACGGTCACGACATCGCGTCACTCGCCGCACGTCGCTTTGATTTATCGCTGCATGGGACACTTGGCACCAGGACAAGCACATTGTGGCCTAGGTTATGGCCAGGGCCTTTCACATCTCTGCTTGCCTGGACAGCGAAAGACACGCACTGCTCCCTGTCAGCAACAAACTACCTGAACGAACTTCAACTCTCATCTGTGAGCATTGGTACATTTTTTATAGTATAGATAAACGACTCAGCGTAGATGCCTTAATTTTCTTTCGACCATCCTAGATGCAGTGATCATGACTTGTCTTTGTGGGTATTGGTTTGTCACCGCTAATAGCTATCACTTGTGCTGTTGATAAAATATCTATCGATATATCGACGGATCTTCCAAAAATATCGATTTATATAAACGGCTGTACCAAACCTACTGATATATCGATATCGAAAAGGCAATGTCGTCTGCCGATACTTTTATTTTATATTACATTTTTTCGAAATTTTTTATGAATATATGAAGTTGTTCTTTTGAAATTGCAGAACCTAAGTCTACTTTCACTGTGTGGGGCATTGGGAGGGGGGAGGGGGGCTGAATGGTAAACAAGATATCATCCGATGTGAAGAAATAGAACACCAGCTGGATTATAAAACAAGTGCTATTTACTCACATCGGCATTCTTCAAAAACCTTTGCTGGAATTGATGAATAAAAATCTAAATAACAAGATTGGTCTTTGCGGTGGGCGGAGATGGGTGAGGGGAAATGCTGACGTAATCGGCGCTAGGTGCTACCAACAGAAACTGCAACGTTTAACTTCACCTCGCAGTTTTGACACTAGAGCCAGCCTGGATATGGTTTTTAGGCGATTTTTCACATCCCTCTACGTGAATACCGGGCTGGCCCCCACGTCCCGCCTCAGTTCCACGGCTCGTAGACATCTGAACACATTCGCACTATTCCATGGATTACACTAGACACAGACAGTTGTGGTACACTAATTCCGTCCCGGGGGTACGGGGTGGTGGCAGGAAGGGGATCCGGCCAACACTTCAATTAACCTTGCCAAATCCGATTAACCATGCCGACCTTGCGTCATTGCGGGGAAAAGGCTCAAGCAAAAGAAAGAAAGAGAGAAAGAAAAGAAATGGAGGTACAGCGGCAGTGCCCTTTCCAAAGAACCATACTGTCATTCGCGTTAAAACGGTTATGGAAATCACGGAAGACCTAAACATGTGTATGGCCAAGCACCTTAAGAGGTTTAGGGGAATCACGGAAAACCTAAATATGAATGGCCAACAGTCCAGTGTCTTGCCACTGAACATCCTCGCTCGGTAATAGCAGAAACAATATCTAACACAAGAAATGAACAGATGTGGACAGACAGAGGTGGAACAGACTGAGAAATACAATTAGAAAGAAGTGTAACTGGAAGAACGCGAGAGCACTTGTTTTGGAGTTTTACAGAGAGTTGTCCGAGTACAGTGCCAACAGACAAGGATTTTTCGAATGCTTTTTTATGGGTGGATACAGCCAGGACACTAGATAAATGAGAGTTTCTCCTCCGATTATCATGAACCCTACATCTACGTATACAGGGTGGTCCATTGTTCGTGACCGGGCCAAACATCTCACGAAATAAGTATCAAACGAAAAAACAACAAAGAACGAAACTTGTCTAGCTTAAAAGGGGAAACCAGATGGCGCTATATTTGGCCTGCTAGATGGCGCTGCCGTAAAAAATGTTCAAATGTGTGTGAAATCTTATGGGACTTAACTGCTAAGGTCATCGGTCCCTAAGCTTACACACTACTTAACGTAAATTATCCTAAGGACAAACACACACACCCATGCCCGAAGGAGGACTCGAACCTCCGCTGGGACCAGCCGCACAGTCCATGACTGCGCTGCCATAGGTCAAACGGATATCAACTGGATTTTTTTTAAATTGGAACCCCCATTTTTTATTATATATTCGCGTAGTACGTCAAGAAATATGAAAGTTTTAGTTGGACCACTTTTTTCGCTTTGTGATAGTGGCGCTGTAATACTCACAAAAACGTATGACACAATTTTAGACGAATCATTGGTAACAGGTAGGTTCTTTAAATTAAAATACAGAACGTAGGTGCGTTTCAACATATTATTTCGGTTGTTACAATGTGCTACCTGTACCTTTGTGAACTTATCATTTCTGAGAGCGCATGCTGTTACAGCGTGATTACCTGTAAATACCACATTAATGCAATAAATGCTCAAAATGATTGCCGTCAACCTCAATGCAATATGTGTAACGACATTCCTCTCAACAGCGAGTAGCTTGCCTTCCGTAATGTTCGCACATGCATTGCCAGTACGTTGACGCATGTTATCAGGCGTCGGCGGTGGATCACGATAGCAAATATCCTTCAACTTTCCCCACAGAAAGAAAACCGGGGACGTCAGATCCGGTGAACGTGCGGGCCATGGTATGGTGCTTCGACGACCAATCCACCTGTCATGAAATATGCTATTCAATACCGCATCAACCACACGCGAGCTATGTGCCGGACATCCATTATGTTGGAAGCACATCGTCAGTCTGTCATGCAGTGAAACATCTTGTAGTAACATCGGTAGAACATTACTTAGGAAATCAACATACATTGCACCATTTAGGTTGCCAACAATAAAATGGGGGCCAATTATCCTTTCTCTCATAATGCCGCACCATACATTAACCCGCCAAGGTCATTGATGTTCCACTTATCGCACCCATCGTGGATTTTCCGTTGCCCAATAATGCATATTATGCCGGTTTACGTTACCGCCGTTGGTGAATGACTTTTCGTCGCTAGATAGAACGCGTGCAAAAAAACTGTCATCGCTGCGTAATTTCTCTCATGCCCAGTGGCAGAACTGTACACGACGTTCAAAGTCGTCGACATGCAATTCCTGATGCATAGAAATATGGTACGGGTGCAATCGATGTTGATGTAGCATTCCCAACACCGACGTTTTTGAGATGCCCGATTATCGCGCAATTTGTCTGCTACTGACGTGCGGATTACCCGCGACAGCAGCTAAAACACCTACTTGGGCATCATCATTTGTTCCAGGTCGTGGTTGACGTTTCACATGTGGCTGAACACTTCCCGTTTCCTTAAATAATGTAACTATCCGGCGAAGGGTCCGGACACTTGGATGGTCGTCCATGATACCGAGCAGCATACATAGCACATGCCCGTTGGGCATTTTGATCACACTAGCCATACATCAACACGATATCGACCTTTTCCACAATTGGTAAACGGTCCATTTTAACACGGGTAATGTATCACAAAACAAATACCGTCCGCACTGGAAGAATGTTACGTGATACCACGTAGTTATACGTTTGTGACTATTACAGCGCCATCTATCACAAAGCGAAAAAAGTGTTCCAACTAAAACATTCATATTTCTTTACGTACTACACGAATATGTAATAAAAAAGGTGGTAGGGTTCCTATTTTTTTAAAAACGTAGTTGATGTCCGTTTGACCTATGGCAGCGCCATCTAGCGGGCCAACCATAGCGCCATCTGGTTTCCCCTTCAAGCTAGGCGAGTTTCGTTCTTTGTAGTTTTTTCGTTTGATGCTTATTTCGTGAGATATTTGGCCCGGTCACTGTCAATCGACAACCCTGTATACCTCGGAACCCATCATACGGTGCGAAGCGGAGAGTACCTTATACCGCCATTCTTCTGAACGTGTCTTAATTTATTTTATCTAATCTTCGCGGTCTGTATTCGAAATGTATATTGGCGTTGGTTGGATCGTTCTGCAGTCAGCCGTAAATGCTGATTCTCTACATTTTCTCAACACTGTTGCGAGAAAAGAACGCCGTGTTACCTGCATGGATTATCATTTGAGTTCGCGAAGCATCTCCCTAATACTCACGTATTGATAGAACATACCGGTCACAAATCTAGCGGCCCGCGTTTGAATATATTCAATGCGTTACTTTAATCCGACATGTTGAAATCGCACTACTCACAAGGCAACCTCCCCATCGCACCCCCCTTAGATTTAGTTATAAGTTGGCACAGTGGATAGGCCTTGAAAAACTGAACACAGATCAATCGAGAAAACAGGAAGAAGTTGTGTGGAACTATGAAAAGAATAAGCAAAATATACAAACTGAGTAGTAGTCCATGCGCAAGATACGCAACATCAAGGAGAATGTGAGCTCAGGAGCGCCGTGGTCACGTGGTTAGCGTGAGCAGCTGCGGAACAGGAGGTCCTTGGTTCAAGCCTTCCCTCGCGTGAGAATTTTACTTTTTTTTATTTTCGCAGTTATGATCTGTGCGTTCGTTCAATGACGTCTCTGTTCAATGTAATAAGTTTAGTGTCTGTGTTCTGCGACCGCACCGCAATACTGTGTGATTAGTAGACGAAAGGACGTGCCTTTCTAATGGGAACCGAAAACATTTGATCGCAAGGTCATAGGTCAACCGATTCCTCCACAGCAAAACATGTCTGATATATTCTATACGACACTAGTGACACCATGTGCGTCAGGTGACAGGAATATGTTGTCGACCCACCTAACTTGTACACTTGGCGAATGGGTAAAAAGATTCTTCTACCTTGCCCGATTTAGGTTTTCTTGTGGATCGAACCAGTCACATATCTGGCAACCTATTCCGTATTCTTTACAGACGAATGGAAAACTGGTAGAAGCCGCCCTCGGGGAAGATCAGTTTGGATTCCGTAGAAATGTTGGAAGACGTGCGGTAATACCTTTCCTACGACTTATCTTAGAAAATACATTAAGGAAAGGTAAACTTACGGTCCTAGCATATGTAGACTTAGAGAAAGCTATTGACAGTGTTGACTGGAATACTCTCTTTCAAATTCTTAAGGTGGCAGTGGTAAAATACAGGGAGCGAAAGGCTATTTACAATTTTTACAGAAACCAGGCGACATTTATAAAAGTAGAGGGGCACGAAAGGGAAGTAATGGTTGGGAAGGGAGAGAGACAGGGTTATAGACTCTCCCCGACGTTATTCAATCTGTATACTGAGCAAGCAGCAAAGGAAACAAAAGAAAAATTCGGAGTAGGAATTAAAATCCATCGAGAAGAAATGAAATCTTTGAGGTTCCCCGATGACATTGTAATTCTGTCAGAGACAGCAAAGGACCGGGAAGAGCAGCTAAACGAAATGGACAATGTCTTAAAAGGAGGATATAAGGTGAACATCAACAAAAGCAAAACGAGGATAATGGAATGTAGTCGAATTAAATTGGGTGATGCTGCGGGAATTTGATTGGGAAATGAGGTGCTACAAGTAGTAAATGTGTTTTGCTGTTTGGGGAGCAAAATAACTGATGATGGTCGAAGTAGAGAGAATATAAAATGTAGACTAGCGATGGCAAAGAAAGCGTTTCTGAAGAAGAGAAATTTGTTAACATCGAGTATAGATTTAAGTGTCAGAAGTCGTTTCTCAAAGTATTTGTATGGAGTGTAGCCATGTATGGAAGGGAAACATGGACGATGAATAGTTTAGACAAGAAGAGAATACAAGCTTTCGAAATGTGGTGCTACAGAAGAATGCTGAAGATTAGATGGGTAGGTCACATAACTGATGATGAGGTATTGAACAGAATTGGAGCGAAGAGAAATTTGTGGCAGAGCTTGGCTATAAAAAGGGATCGGTTGGTAGGGCATATTATGAGGCATGAAGGGATCACCAGTTTAGTATTGGAGGGCAGCGTGGAGGGTAAAAATCGTAGAGGGAGACCAAGAGATGAATACACTAAACAGATTCAAATGGATGTAGGTTGCAGTAGGTACTGGGAGATGAAGAAGCTTGCACAGGATAGAGTAGCATGGAGAGCTGCATCAAACCAGCCTCAGGACTGAAGACCACAACCAAAAACAACAGGGCCTTCGTTAAGAGTCTGCAGTGGGGTACTGTGTCAAACACTTACCGGAAGTCTAGGAATATGAAACCTGCCTGTGGGCTTTCATCCATGGTTCGCAATATACTTGATCTTTGATGCGAGGTGTTGGAACGCACGCGCACCAAGGGCATAGCGTATAGGAGTCACGTAACTTCTCTGGCCGCAACCATCCTAACTGGGCGTGTGAAGCAGTAACATAGTCAAACAAACGAATGATGCATATGTGGAGTAAAGTGCCCATATTTCAAGTGGGTGCCTAATTTCGGGTAGCTGAGTATTTCCCTTGCTTGGTGATACACTCCTCAGGTGGCTCCGGCAATAAGTAGCAAAGACCGTTCTAATTCGCCATTGTGAGCCTGGTGTCGGTGCTGTTAACATTTCGTCCTCCACAGCTATTTCTGCATTGTGACCAAGATAAACATTTTCTGCAGAGTTCAGTTGGGAGTCCTTCCTCAAGCCAGGTAAGACGTACTTGGAAAGTATATCATGAGTGACAATAGTTTGAAGAAAGCTCTTTCTTATCTAATTGATAAAAGTGTTGTCCACCGCTCAAAAAATGGTTCAAATGGCTATGAGCACTATGGGACTCAACTGCTGAGGTCATAAGTCCCTTAGAACTTAGAACTACTTAAACCTAACTAACCTAAGGACATAACACACATCCATGCCCGAGGCAGGATTCGAACCTGCGACCGTAGCGGTCGCGCGGTTCCGGACTGTAGCGCCTAGAACCGCTTGGCCACTCCGGCCGGCGTCCACCGCTCACTCAACCATTTAACGTACATGGGACACATCTGTCCCACTTATAAATCCCCTTAATAATTGGGTTGTAATCACAGTAGCATAAATATTTATTTTCTCTACTGTCATGCTTCTTTCGTGGCAACAATTGCTATAACTGCCACCAGTCGTTCGCTATTGTTGGTGATTCTTGCTTCGAGCGCACATATATATTTATTCACTTATTGTGCTTGTTTTGTGGTCTCAGCCTTTCCGTCAAAGTTTGAAACTATATTCATGTAGGTTTCTCTTTTACTTTGGACTGTTTGTTTAGAAAATAACTGAAATTTATCAGTGGAAATTTTTATTTTCAGTCTGTGTGACATAGTTGTCCCAATGTACTACAATGGTAAAATGTGTACTTGCATCTGAATGTCATGTTATGGTATGAAATCTTTACTATTTCGTAAAACAACAAGCGGAACAGCATTTTAACTTCAGTTGGAAATGTATTATCTTCTTTGTTATTAAATAAGCGAAAAAAACCTTGTACTAGTATAATTTTAAATCTGCTTTTAGGTCATGTGCTCCAGAAAAGAGAATTTTTCCATCACTGAAGAAAGTGTTACGCAGATTTTGGAGCTTGATAGTGATAACGAAGATAATCTGTTACTAAATGAAGAGGAAAATTTTTTTCTATCAGGACACATAGAAAATGAAAGAGAACGTATTATAGTAGAAGATCTTGAAAAAGAAATACGTAGTCCACCTAGCAAATGAAGGCAGACAGAAGAAGTCGCATCAGAGCCAAATGCTGAGGTACCTAAATGCCTTCCAGATTTACCAGAATTTAAATGGACCAGAACTTACCAGCAAATACATTTCACTTTTAATATGTATCATGAATTTGGGAAAGTGCTGTTGTTTAGTATCAGTGAAAATGATGAAATGCCACAGACATCTGACATTTTTCTCCCACTATGGGCCTAAAATGTTTATTACACGATACATTAATTTCTGAAAGCATTCGGCATGCAGAACACTTTGGCAATACATTCAGCACAAATGAATATGAAATCAACGCATTTCTTCGTATGAACCCGGTTATTACCTACATTTAGAAGCTTCTGGGCAACGGAACCCGATTTAGGTGTTCCTTTATGGCACAGAGTATGACACTACACACATTTGAAGAGATTCGAAAGTACTCACATTTTTCCAACAATGCAGATCAGTCAGTAAAGAAAGATCGTGCATACAAGGTGAGACCTGTAATTGTCCATTTGAATAAGTTCAAAGGACGTAATACTGTGCGACAGTACGTCAAAAAGAAGCCAGTCAAATAGAGTTTCAAAATGTGGTGCAGGTGTGATTCGGAACCTTGTTATTTTTTTATTTTGATTTATACACTGGCAGAAAAAACTCAGGTCCTGAAATGGGAGTAGATGAGTCAGTAGTTCTTCCACTGACAAAATCTCTTTCCCGACCGGAATGTGAAATTTACAAAGATAACGTTGTGAACTCTCTAGCTTTGCAGCTTTACCTTGGTTTAGAAAATATCAGATCGTGTGGAACAGTACGCACCAACTGTAAAAACATCCAAAGACATTCCCCTCAGACAAGGAAATGAAGAGAGTTGACTCATGCAGTCTTGGTAGCAATGGACTGACAAATTCTCAAATGAATAGATAACAGGCCATTTTATCTACTGACTAACTTTATTTCCCCAGTACCATGTATAGCTGCGAAAAGGCGTCAGTCTGGTCTTCTGAGAAGGTCAGCGTGCAACGTCGCTTTGTAATTAAGTACAAGTGGGTGGGAGAAGTGGACCTTATGGATCAGAAGAAAGTGATTTATGAGATTAACAAAAGACAAAAATTAACGTATTACCGGAGAATTTTCTTTGATCTTGTTGACATTGGTGTGAACAGTGTGTGCGTAATATATTTAAAATTGGTAGCAGAAGTAGGATTGAAATCAACATTATCATCTCTAGACTTCAGACAATGCATTGCAAGAAATCTAATTGGCAATTATTGAAGTCGAAATGGCTCTGAGCACTATGGGACTTAACATCTGAGGTCATCAGTGCCCTAGAACTTAGAACTACTTAAACCTAACCAACCTAAGGACATCACACACATCCATGCCCGAGGCAGGATTCGAACCTGCGACCGTAGCAGTCGCGCGGTTCCGGACTGAGCGCCTAGAACCGCTAGACCACCGCGGCCGGCTATATTGAAGTCTACAAAGGAATTTATCGACAGCTGTAAAAACCTCTAGAAGGTGGGAGATATGTTTTATTCCAAAGATTGCAGAGCAACGAATGATAAACTCGGACGTGAGGAAAAGATTGTGCTTCAAAGCGTGTTGAAAATCGCACTTACAATATCTGTGAGCAGCGTAGAGTTACTTTATGCTTTACTTCAAGCAGAAACTGTTTTGTAGAATTTCACATCGAATAGAAAGAAGATACACAGCCTTTGTAGTTCTTCAATATATAAAGTGCAATGTGTTCTGTAACTGTCCTTTAAGGTACATAATGCAAATATGTCCCCTATTTTTTTAGCAGTGCAAATAAAAATGTTTGAAATAATAACATATTTTGTGTATAAAACTTCCAATTACCCCAGACACACAAAAATTTCAGTCTTTAGCCCGTTAGTTTTGTTATGTATATTAAGCGTCATGTTGTGTCGAAATAGAAGTAAGAGATGGTCCCCAATAGCGGGTAGTAATAGGTTGAACTATACCGGGTACCCAACATTTGGCGTAAGTTTATACAAACAGATGTTCTGAATTTTATTCCAGATGGCCTCTTTGCAATGACTGAAAGAAAAAGACGTTGGGCCATTAATGGATTGAGTATAGTGCGCAGCCGCAGTAATAGAAGTGGCTGCAAATTGTTTAAAAAAATATGAAATCTATCCTTGTGACCCCCTGGTTTTTGCATCCTTGGATTTTCCTCCTCAGCAATCTGCAGCATCTGCTGATAAGACCTCAGAAGCTACAGCAGGACCATTGTCGACAGCAGTTACTGGAATGGAAGAAACAGCGGTTTCTACTTTTGAGCTCAGCTGACCTCCAACCGTTGCTTTCGCTGGGGGTTAGGGCTTTCTGCGGGTGATACTTGGAAAGATTTTAAATGTGACTTCCGTAAACAAAAAGACTGAACATTTTTCTTGGTATGGGTGAAATGTGTGCAGATTAACCGAAATTTGTGGAACACTCTTTACTTCTGAAACAAACATTTGGTACGACTAAAGGCTATGTCACTAATTCATTATATTTTAGCGTTTATTTTCGAAACATAATTAGGAAACCCGAAAACCCGCAGTTAGGCACCATATTTTCCGGAGGTAAAAATTACACGATTTAGTTCTTTGTCCTGTTATCATAGAATGAAAAATTTTTCGGAAGACTTTTTTGCAGTGTAGTATAGCAATAGTCCTAATAATAGTATAGTATATTTTCCATAATTTAAAGATTGCTAATTTACAGCTAATCTTAAATTTGATAACGGTACCCGGTAATAGGGCACTTTCACCTATGGCCCTCAAACTTTTACTTATATAATTCTTGTTTAACATCCAAACATATTTTGACGAAGTTTCACCGCCGTCAGTGGATTAATTAATTCACGGTGAGATAAGTTGTGAAATATTTTGCATGATAATGAAATATCATGGTATTTCCAGTCATAAAACTAAAAACAGAAAAATATATACCTTAGTATAACCTACATATGTTTTATGTGACTGTCATTTGCTGTACAAATGGTACTTTGTTCCAGTTTGTCACTTGCAATTAATTGGATTTTTTCTGTATTGTTTTATTTGTGGTTTTATTTGTGGTTCCCGAGACGTTAAGCCTAAAATAAAGCTATTGTTTTTTTGTCGCTTTCCTATGATTAATCCTAACAATATGGAGTTTTCCTTACTCGTTGAATTACATCGCAGTTCTTATTAGACGCTGAATATGGAAGGCTGTTTAGGTTTTTATGTTGGTAACGTCATGTAGCGCTCTGTATGAAAATCACTGGTTGTGCTGTGTGCAGTCTGTGGCTGGTTGGCATTGTTGGAATATTCGCCATTGTAGTGTTGGGTAGCTGGATGTGAACAGAGCGTAGCGTTGTGCAGTTGGAGGTGAGCCGCCAGCAGTGGTGGATGTGGGGAGAGAGATGGCAGAATTTTGGGAGCGGACGATCTGGACGTGTGTCCATCAGAAAGAGTAAATTTGTAATACTGGATATCATGAACTGATATATATATATATATATATATATATATATATATATATATACTCCTGGAAATGGAAAAAAGAACACATTGACACCGGTGTGTCAGACCCACCATACTTGCTCCGGACACTGCGAGAGGGCTGTACAAGCAATGATCACACGCACGACACAGCGGACACACCAGGAACCGCGGTGTTGGCCGTCGAATGGCGCTAGCTGCGCAGCATTTGTGCACCGCCGCCGTCAGTGTCAGCCAGTTTGCCGTGGCATACGGAGCTCCATCGCAGTCTTTAACACTGGTAGCATGCCGTGACAGCGTGGACGTGAACCGTATGTGCAGTTGACGGACTTTGAGCGAGGGCGTATAGTGGGCATGCGGGAGGCCGGGTGGACGTACCGCCGAATTGCTCAACACGTGGGGCGTGAGGTGTCCACAGTACATCGATGTTGTTGCCAGTGGTCGGCGGAAGGTGCACGTGCCCGTCGACCTGGGACCGGACCGCAGCGACGCACGGATGCACGCCAAGACCGTAGGATCCTACGCAGTGCCGTAGGGGACCGCACCGCCACTTCCCAGCAAATTAGGGACACTGTTGCTCCTGGGGTATCGGCGAGGACCATTCGCAACCGTCTGCATGAAGCTGGGTTACGGTCCCGCACACCGTTAGGCCGTCTTCCGCTCACGCCCCAACATCGTGCAGCCCGCCTCCAGTGGTGTCGCGACAGGCGTGAATGGAGGGACGAATGGAGACGTCTTCAGCGATGAGAGTCGCTTCTGCCTTGGTGCCAATGATGGTCGTATGCGTGTTTGGCGCCGTGCAGGTGAGCGCCACAATCAGGACTGCATACGACCGAGGCACACAGGGCCAACACCCGGCATCATGGTGTGGGGAGCGATCTCCTACACTGGCCGTACACCACTGGTGATCGTCGAGGGGACACTGAATAGTGCACGGTACATCCAAACCGTCATCGAACCCATCGTTCTACCATTCCTAGACCGGCAAGGGAACTTGCTGTTCCAACAGGACAATGCACGTCCGCATGTATCCCGTGCCACCCAACGTGCTCTAGAAGGTGTAAGTCAACTACCCTGGCCAGCAAGATCTCCGGATCTGTCCCCCATTGAGCATGTTTGGGACTGGATGAAGCGTCGTCTCACACGGTCTGCACGTCCAGCACGAACGCTGGTCCAACTGAGGCGCCAGGTGGAAATGGCATGGCAAGCCGTTCCACAGGACTACATCCAGCATCTCTACGATCGTCTCCATGGGAGAATAGCAGCCTGCATTGCTGCGAAAGGTGGATATACACTGTACTAGTGCCGACATTGTGCATGCTCTGTTGCCTGTGTCTATGTGCCTGTGGTTCTGTCAGTGTGATCATGTGATGTATCTGACCCCAGGAATGTGTCAATAAAGGTTCCCCTTCCTGGGACAATGAATTCACGGTGTTCTTATTTCAATTTCCAGGAGTGTATATATATGATAACTTTTGATCATTATTAAGGTAAATACATTGTTTGTTCTCTATCAAAATCTTTCATTTGCTAACTATGCCTATCAGTAGTTAGTGCCTTCAGTAGTTAGAATCTTTTATTCAGCTGGCAGTATTGGCGCACTCTGTATTGCAGTAGTTTGAGTAACGAAGATTTTTGTGAGGTAAGTGATTAATGAAAGGTATAGGTTATTGTTAGTCAGGGCCTTTCTTTTGTAGGGATTATTGAAAGTCAGACTGCGTTGCGCTAAAAATATTGTGGGTCAGTTTAGTGATGATCAGAATAAGTAAAGAGATAAATGTCTGAGTACGTTCAGTTTCGCTCAGCTGTTTGAAAATCAAATAACGTAAGGGGCTAACCAGCACAGTAATTCATAAATTTTTCTAAGGAGAGGTTTCAACATCAAACACATCCATGCCCGAGGCAGGATTCGAACCTGCGACCGCAGCAGCCGCGTGGTTCCAGACTGAAGCGCCTAGAACCACTCGGCCACCGAGGCCGGACTCACCTCCCACAATCGCTGAAGCAGAGCATTAATGCATGTTGCTTTATGTCAAGGGGGAAGGACAGAGACATAGTGTTTGAGACGTGCGTTCAACGAAAATGTATTCCGAAGAGGTCCGCGAGTGAAACTTTGGTGGGAAAAACTGCGGGATTACAACACGGGCGTGACTCGGGCCCGCTGCCAAACTTGGCGGCTACGAATGTCGTTGGCCCACTGTCCGCTGCTCTGCCCAAACTCCAACGTAGCTCTCCGTTTCCCAAGATCTAGTCTTCCGATGAACTACAAACAGGAGTTTGTTGTTTTCTAATATCTGCTTACATTTGACATCCAAACATCCGAGATTCTCAGTGTGTCTGATGATTCCTTCCTATTGCTTCCGAACAATGTCCAGAGATTCTCCCACGAGCTAAGTCGATATGCAGCAGGATTTTAGAACGTATATTGTGTTCGAACATTATGAATCACTTCGAAGAAACAGTCTATTGACACACAGTCAACATGGGTTTAGAAAGCATCGTCCGTGTGAAACACAACTAGCTCTTTATTCACATGAAGTGCTGTGTGCTATTGACAAGGGATTTCAGATCGATTCCGCACTCCTGGATTTCCGAAAGGCTTTTGACACTGTAGCACACAAGCGGCTCGTAGTGAAATTGCGTGCTTATGGAATATCGCCTCAGTTATGTGACTGGATTTGCGATTTCCTGTCAGAGAGGTCACAGTTCGTAGTAATTGACTGAAAGTCATCGAGTAAAACAGAAGTGATTTCAGGCGTTCCCCAAGGTAGTGTTATAGGCCCTTCGCTGTTACTTATCTACATAAGCGATTTGGGAGACAATCTGAGCAGCCGTCTTCGGTTGTTTGCAGATGACGCTGTCGTTTATCGACTAATAAAGTCATCAGAAGATCAAAACAAACTACAAAAGATTTATAAAAAATATCTGAATGGTGTGAAAAGTGGCAGTTGACCCTACATAACGAAAAGTGTGACTTCATCCACATGAGTGCTAATAGGAACTCGTTAAACTTCGGTTAACGATAAATCAGTCTAATCTAAATACCGTAAATTCAACTAAATACCTAGGTATTACAATTACGAACAACTTAAATTGGAAAGAACACATAGAAAATGTTGTGGGGAAGGCTAACCAAAGGCTGCGTTTTATTGGCAGGACACTTAGAAAATGTAACAGACCTACTAAGGAGACTGCCTTCACTACGCTTGTCCGTCCTCTTTTAGAATACTGCTGCTAGGTGTGGGAGCCTTACCAGATAGGACTGACGGAGTACATCGAAAAAGTTCAAAGAAAGGCAGCACGTTTTGTATTATCGCGAAATATGGGAGAATGTGTCACAGCAATGATAAGGGATTTGGGCTGGAAATCATAAAAGGAAAGGTGTTTTTCGTTGCGACGGAATCTTCTCACGATATTCCAATCACCAACTTTCTCCTCCGAATGCGAAAATATTTTGTTGACACCGACCTACATAGGGCGGAACGATCACCACGATAAAGTAAGGGAAATCAGAGCTCGTACGGAAAGATATAGGTGTTCATTCTTTCCGCGCGCTATACGAGATTGGAATAATAGAGAATCGTGAAGGTGGGTCGATGAACCCTCTGAGAGGCACTTAAATGTGATTTGCAGAGTACCCATGTAGATGTAGATGTAGATATAAGTGTGAAAAGCACGCTGCGACATTTCGGAGTTAATTAGCACTGAAGTTAGCCCATCACGCGCAAAATCAAGCAGCACGCCTGGTACAATTAGTCTCAGTTGTTCTCATAGCGTAGATGACAGTGTACGAGACCGTTCAGCCTCTGGAGTGTCTCGATTCTGGACGAGGATTTGAACCCCACGCCATTGGAATCCCAATACACTGCCTTACTCATTCTACCATCTCGTTCGATCGATACGCGGAATGTGTTCGTTGAGATTATGTTGGACACAGTTAGCATACGTTACTATAGAGTAACAGTTCATCATATGATGTATAAAACCAATAGGAGCTGATCAAAATGGTTCAAATGGCTCTGAGCACTATGGGACTTAACATCTGAGGTCACCAGTCCCCTAGAACTTAGATCTACTTAAACCTAACTAACCTAAGGACATCACACACATCCATGCCCGAGGCAGGATTCGAACCTGCGACCGTAGCAGCCGTGCGGTTCCGGACTGAAGCGCCTAGAACCGCTCAGCCACAGCGGCCGGCTAGGAGCTGAGCACTCTCTGGCAGTATGCAGCAGTTGTGGCATCTCTTATTTTTGAGTTCTGTGGTGTAATATACTGTCGAAATTTCCCTTTTATCAAACATCTTGTACGATCAATTGCTATTGGTGTTTCCATTCGATTTTCCAATGATCATGTTAAGTATATTTTAAATATTCGTAAAATGCGGCTTCCTGGATATTTGTCACCTATAAATCTGTTTTTCTCTGTTCGTAAATATCCATAGTGGCTGGCTCTGAGCACTATGGGACTTAACGTCTGAGGTCATCAGTCCCCTAGAACTTAGAACTACTTAAACCTAACTAACCTAAGGACATCACACACATCCATGCCCGAGGCAGGATTCGAACCTGCGACCGTAGCGGTCTCGCGGTTCCAGACTGTAGCGCCTAGAACCGCTCGGCCACCCCGACCGGCAATATCCATAGTGCACCGTTAATTTTAGCTCTGCGGTTTCTTTATTATTTCTCCGAAATTTCTATCGGATGTAGTGCGGATTTTACGTTTCTCTCGGTGCTCTCGATGTGTAAACACGTTGTGCGGCAGGGAACAGGGGAAACATAGTATCATCGCACTTCAACAATCCGAAATATCCGTTTTGGGCTCCTTACATCACTAAACTCTTCTTTGCTTCCCATTCATTTTACACTTCGCATTGTTTCTGTTGACAGTTTCCTCTAAACGAATACGGGGTCATTTTGCTAACTTGGGACAAACTGCAGGAAACGACCCCTGAGAGGTTGCCTTCCAAGAGAGGTACACCCACTTGGAGGTAGAGATAGAAGATCTTACACAGTGAACCCTGTATCGGCACATAGCTGGTGAGCCTCCGTCATGGAGTAAGACAGGCGTCCGTGTCGAACATTCCCCATGACAACTGCTCCCATCCGTATCACTTACAATGAGCGCAGGCCTAATTGCCTAGGGACTTGCCACTGCGGCCACGGTTTTGTCACTGATTCGCCGCACAGGCCACCATGGTGCTGGTAATTCTGCCATCCATCGTATTCACAGATGAGGCCACCTATGCGAGGGTCGGTATCGTCAACCTACAAAATACTTACCTGTGAGCTACGAAGAATGCTCACCGTATGGTGGCAGCGAACCATGGAGACTGACACAGCCTCAAAGTGTGGACGGGGATTATAGGCCACCGATTCTTGGGACAAGTCGTCTCTCCACAACAAATCACAGGCGAGGCATACTTGCACTTCTTGCGGGTGACCCAGCATCCTGAATTTGTACCAAGAACAACTACTAATATGAGTAACATTAGAAGTGGATATCCTCGGTGTAGCACTGGACTCGCATTCGGGAGGACGACGGTTCGATCCCGCGTCCGGCCATCCTGATTTAGGTTTTCCGTGATTTCCCTAAATCGCTTCAGGCAAATTCTGGGATGGTTCCTTTGAAAGGTCACGGCCGACTTCCCTCCCCATCCTTCCCTAATCCGATGAGACCGATGACCTCGCTGTTTGGTCTGTTCCCCCAAACAACCCAACCCCAACCCCTCGGTGTATCGAAGCAGCTTAAATCATTTAATAAGGGTAAGGCCGATGGTATCGTCTGTATACCAGTCAGGTTCCTTTGAGAGTATACTGATACAATAGCTCCATACTTAGCAGTCATAAACAACAGCTTCCTCGTCGAAAGATCCGTACCTAGAGACTGGAAAATTGCGCAATTCACACCAATACCCAAGAAAGGAAATAGGAGTAATCTGTCTATCGCTAACGTCGATTTGCAGTGAGATTTTGGAACATAATTTGTGTTCCAACATCATGGCTACCTTGAAGAGAGCGATTTATTGACAGACACCCAACATGGATGCATAAAACATCATTCTTATGAAACTCAACAAGTCTTTATTTCCAAGAAGTAATGAGTGCTGTCGACAGGGGTTGTCAAATTGATTCGAAATTTTTAGATTTCCATGGAGTATCGTCTCAGTTGTACGACTGGATTTGTGATTTCGTGTCAGGAAGGTCACAGTTCCTAGTAACTGACGGAATGTCATCGAGTAAAACAGATCTAATATCTGGCGATCCCCAAGAAAGTATTATGGGCCCTCTGCTGTTCCTGATCTACATAAATGATTTAGGAGGCAATCTTAGCAGCCCTCTTAGACTGCTTGCAGATGACGTTGTCATTTACCATCTTATAAATTCATCAGATGCTCAAAAAAATTTAAATCGATTTAGATAATATATCTGTATGGTGCAAAAAGTGGCAATTGACTGAAATAATGAAGCGTTTTAAGTCATCCACATGAGTATTAAAAGGAATCCGCTAAATTCAGACACAGGATAAAATTCGCAGGATTACAGTTACGAGTAAGTTAAACGAGGACAATCAAAATGATGTGACGGAAGAGACCCAAAGACTGCGATTTACTGGCAGAACGCTTAGAAAATGTAACAGGTCTACTAAAAAGACTGCTCGCGCTACTCTTGTCCGCCCTCTTCTGGAGTACTGATGTGCCGTGTGGGACCCGCATCTGATAGGATTGACGGAGTACATCGAAAGAGTTCAAAGAAGGACAACTCGTTTCGTACTATCGTGGAATAGAGGAGCGAGTGCAACGGATATGATACCAAACTGGTGCGTCAATCATTAAAGCAAAGGCGATTTTCGTTGTGGCAGGATCTTATCATGAAATTTCAATCACCAGCTTTGTCCTCATAGGGAGGAATGGTAATCGGTTTCGGTCAGAGACCATTTTCCTGCACAACTTTACGTTAATTACATGTGTTACATATATACTCGTATCTTAAAATAAATTTAATAAAACATTTGTAACTAATATTTTGTTATCTATCGTTGCAAAATGTTATTTAGAGATGTTAAATTTTGGCATTTATTTTATGATATGTATGTAACACCTGCTGTTACGAAAATTTGTACAGGAAAATGGTCTCTGACCGAAACCGGCCGCCCAATTAAAAATAAATTACACAGCAGCTTCAAGTGTTACAGTATCTCATTTGTACGATTTATCAAAGCTGCGGAACACAATCAACAAAAACCATGTTTCATTAATTTTCAATGAATTCAGGAAGCCACGGATGTTGTAAATCATGATGACTGATCCTATATTCGTACTTACCCCCCTCTGTCCCATGCTACCCAACAATGTGTCCATTGTCTTAAACAATGCTCTATGTCGTTTGACAGGTATGGAGTAATCAATTTCATCTTCTGTTATCTCTGTGTGACGAACGGTATCACCAGGAGTCACTGGAGAATGACGTTTTGCCATCAACGACGCAATTAGAGATGGAGCGCGATCTCGTATTGGACAAGCTTGTCACAGCAAATAAGTGCCGTTCCTTTCAATGGAACCATGCTGGCATTCACCTTAATGATTTAGGAACGCCACTGGAAGCTAAATCTGTATGGCCCCTCCCTAGGGCTAACACCACCCCGCTCACAAAGCTCGACCCAATTGCATCATGGGAGCAAATGGAGGGTAATTGACAGTGCCTGTTGAAATGTATGATTGTGTGAGTGAGTCAGATGGAAACCCTATAAGATGTGTGACATATGCCGACACCACGCTTCAGTTTACTGACGACAGGGCTTTTAAAAGATGCTGTACCGGTATACAGGGCCTTGCCTACTTTTCTGGTACAGTTCGCAGTCTAGAATATATGTCTGAGAGAAATACTTATTAAAGTTAGCCGCGCAAGGTAGCTGCGCGGTCAGTGGCGCCTTGCCACGGTTCGCGTCGGAGGTGCGAGTCCTCCCTCGGGCATGGGTGTGTGTGTTGCCTTAGCGTAAGTTAGTTTAAGTTAGATTAAGTAGTACGTAAGCCTATGGACCGATTACCTCAGCAGTTTGGTCCCATAGGAACTTACCACAAAATCGTATCAAATCTGTATTAAAGTTATGTCTTTTTATTTGTAACAAGTAGAAATTGTATGCTATATTATGACTAAAAACCGGACAACAGTGTTTCGAACAATTTCTCTTGTTACGGAAACACCTAAGTACGGCTCAAAGATCAACCCAAACGTCCGGCTCATTATTATTTTTAGACTAGCGAACCCAACAATGCTTCGCAATTGCTAAATGCACATGGGAATTGGATGCATGTCCTAATCACCTTCTACCCCCCCCCCTTCATCTCCTCCTCCCTCTCTCTCCACCCATCTTCTCCTTCATCAACTCCCTCTCTCTCTCATCTATAGAAATTACCTATAAAACTGACTGCGAGACACAAAACAAAATCGCACATATTCCCAATAGAGCAAAACGATTTCTTTGTCGCAGTCGGGTTTACCATAAAACTTGTACATTGTTATTTAAAGAAATATATAGCCTATGTAGAAATATTGTAACACGTGAGGCAATACTGACACTACGACTTATCTTAGAAGCTAGATTACGGAAAGGCAAACCTACGTTTCTATTATTTGTAGACTTAGAGAAAGCTTTTGACAATGTTGACTGGAATACTCTCTTTCAAATTCTGAATGTGGCAGGGGTAAAATACAGGGGGCGAAAGGCTATTTACAATTTGTACAGAAACCGTATGGCAGTTATAAGAGTCGAGGGACATGAAGCGGAAGCAGTGGTTGGGAAGGGGGTGAGACAGGGTTGAAGCCTCTCCCCGATGTTATTCAATCTGTGTATTGAGCAAGCAGTGAAGGAAACAAAAGGAAATTCGGAGTGGGTATTAAAATCCATGGAGAAGAAATAAAAACTTTGAGGTTCGCCGATGACATTGTAATTCTGTCAAAGGCAGCAAAGGACTTGGAAGAGCAGTTGAACGGAATGGATAGTGTCTTGAAAGGAGGGTGTAAGATAAACATCAACAAAAGCAAAACGAGGATAATGGAATGTAGTCGAATTAAGTCGGGTGATGCTGAGGGAATTAGATTAGGAAATGAAACACTTAAAGTAGTAAAGGAGTTTTGCTATTTGGGGAGCAAAATTACTGATGATGGTCGAGTAGAGAGGATATAAAATGTAGACTGGCAATGGGAAAGAAAGCGTTTCAGAAGAAGAGAAATTTGTTAACATCGAGTATAGATTTAAGTGTCAGGAAGTCGTTCCTGAAAGTATTTGTATGGAGTGTAGCCATGTATGGAAGTGAAACATGGACGATAAATAGTTTGGACAAGAAGACAATAGAAGCTTTCGAAATGCGGTGCTACAGAAGAATGCTGAAGAATAGATGGGTAGATCACATAACTAATGAGGATGTATTGAATAGGATTGGGGAGAAGAGGAGTTTGTGGTACAACTTGACTAGAAGAAGGGATCGCTTGGTAGGACATGTTCTGAGGCATTAAGGGATCACCAATTTAGTATTGGAGGGCAGCGTGGAGGGTAAAAGTCGTAGAGGGAGACCAAGAGGTGAATACACTAAGCAGATTCAGAAGGATGTAAGTTGCAGTAGGTACTGGGGATGAAGAAACTTGAACAGGATAGAGTGGCATGAAGAGCTGCATCAAACCAGTCTCAGGACTGAAGACCACAACAACATAGCCTATGTCCATATAAACGTTAGTTAGAGCCTGCTGTAAAAGTCTGAAGTACACTCTAAGAAAAAAAAAATACGACGCACCGCAAAGGAATTATCCGAATGGGACGAAAATCGGTAGATGTGACGTAAGCGTACACAAAAATTGGATGACTTATTCAAGAGAAAGACCTTCACAAATTGAGCAAGTCAGTAACGCGTTGGTCCACATGTGGCCCTTACGCAAGCAGTTATTCGGCTTGGCACTGATTGATACAGCTATTGTATGTCTCCTGAGGGATGCCGTCTTTCCCGTGAGCGAGCTTGGCTTTAGCTTCCAACGTGGACGTGGTTTGCGTCCGTAAACTCCTGTACGCAAGTTTCAATTGCGGAGTCCGTCACTAGACAATACTCAAGCTACTTGCACATATGCCAAGAGTAGTTGGTCGACTCAAGTGTGTGGCAGCAAAGGTACACTTCAGATTGCGTATGAACACCACAAGTTAGGAAAAATCTGTTTCTCTCCTCAGAGGAACAGATAATGCTGCGTATGTGCAGTCGTATGCTCTAAACTATTCAGACTTAGAGAGTAACCACTGGACTCAATGCCGGTAACTTCTCTCCACGCTCTCCAAGCAGGCCAGCCAGACACCGCAACTGCTCTCCTCCACAGCCGACCCCCTGACTCCTCCTTCAGAGTTTTTGCAAACCTGGCCGTTCTTCGCCGCATGGATCCGTGCGCGTTGGTAGCCAATCACGACATAGACTACCATGTATCCGTGCGCGTTTGTACCCAACCACGACACAGAATTCTCCCGCGGTTACTGTTGCCGCCAAACTTTTAACATGTATTTCTACGCACTCTGCGCCAATCTCGTCACAGTCTTCCGCAAATTTTCCACTGTGGCGCAAAATCGTCTTTCTCTCTTTCGCATATAGCCCAGCCTCTTCGAACGTCTTTGGTGGTCCAAAGTGCCAGCCGACAAAGGGGTCCGGCCGCGGCCATCCCGTTAGTTTGACGTGACATAAACACCTTCCTTAGGGGTTCCGGCCGTATTCCCCCAGCCTCTGAGCCCATATCGTTAGTCTGACATGACACACACAACTTCCTTTTCTGTGTCCATTCTCTCCTACCGGTGTATTAGTACTGATTTAGCATCATGTAAGGTGCCAAATCTGCTACCTTACAGATTTTTTTAGCAGTGCAAATAAAAATGTTTGAAATAATAACATATTTTGTGTATAAAACTTCCAATTACCCTAGACACACAAAAATTTCAGTAATTAGCCCGTTACTTTTCTTATGTACCTGAAAGGACTAAGCGTTATGTTGTGTCGAAATAGAAGTAAGAGATGGTCCCCAAATAGCTGGTAGTAATAGGTTGAACTATACCGGCTACCCGAAATTTGGCGTCAGTTTATACAAACAAATGTTCTGAATTTTGTCCCAGATGGCCCATTTGCAATGACTGAAAGACAAAGACGGTTGCCCATTAATGGAATGAGTATAGTGACCCCCTGGTTTTTGCGTCCTTGGATTTTTCTCCTCAGCAATCTGCAGCATATGCTGATAAGACCTCAGAAGTTACAGCAGGGCCATTGTCGACAGCAGTTGCTGGAATGGAAGAAACAGCGGTTTCTACTTTTGAACTCAGCTCACCTCCAACCGTTGCTTTCGCTGGGGGTTAGGGATTTCCGCGGGTGGCGACGAAGATACTTGGACAGTTTTTAAATGTGACTTCCGTAAGCAAAAAGACTGAACATTTTTCTTGGTATGGGTGAAATGTGTTCGGAGTAACCGACATTTATGGAACACTACTTCTGAAACAAACATTTGGTACGACTAAAGGCTATTTTACTAATTCATTATATTTTAGCGTTTATTTTCGAAACATAATTAGAAATCCCGAAACGCCGCAATGAGGTGCCATATTTTTCGGAGATAAAAATTACACGTTTTAATTCTTTGCCCTGTTATCATAGAATGACAAATTTTTCGGAGGACTTTCTTGTAGTGTAGTATAGCAATAGTTCTAATAATGGTATAGCACATAGCTATGATATCGTATCAAATTCTCTCCAATTGGCGGGTTAGATCGTCAAAATCCCGAGCTGATTGGAGAGCCCTGTTCATAATGCTAAAGGCGTTCTCGATTGTGGAGAGATCCGGTGATCTTGCTGGCCAACTTAGGGTTTGGTAAGCACGAAGGCAAGGAGTAGAAACTCTCCCTGTAAGCGGGCGGGCATAATCTTGGTGAAATGTAAGCCCAGTGCCATGAAGGGCAGCAAAACGAGACGTAAAATATCGTCATTGTACTGCTGAGCTTGTAATGGTTCTTTATTTACGTAATCATTACGGCACTCCAACCCCAGTTCTCGATACCAGTAATACCGTACTACTTTTCTGCGAAGTAACAGACTTATTTTTGTGACAATATTCACATTTGGTTTTATTAATGTATAGGTACTCCGATGTACCGATATATTACAGTGATATGGTTCTCGTGTGTATTCATTTCTGTGAGACTGTCATAATCTTTGACTTACTTGTAACCGTTTAGGCGCGAATGCACACAGAGCAGTCTTTGCCTGACTTTGCAGAAGTTAAGTTGTTATTTCGCTTTGTAAAGGAACAGCCAAGTCTTGTGTTTGGTCAACGTGGAAATTAAATATATGAATATTGATACAAAACTGTTTTCTTGATGATGTGACATTTAAGAACAAGTATATGTGAATTTACAAGAAGTTTAATGAAAATGTGGATTGTGAACACCAAGTCAAAAATTATATCTACCATAACATTGTTCTGATCTGGGATTGTTTGATCATTAAGAATTTCCTGAAAAACGCATTTGTTAGGTCTTCAAATATTGCTAAAATACAGATCTGGACCTTCTAGCAGTCAAAGTGGAATCGCCCTTGAATCAACAAGATGAGCCATAACAACTTCGACGAAATCTACATGGGAAGCCTTAAGCGTTAAACAGTGGTGTATGCCCTGTCGGTACCAATCCTTGTCCTGGTGACGGAGCCAGTGCTTCACTGTCTGAATAACCTCCTCATCGTCCTCGAAATGTCTTCCATGCATGGCATCCCTTAATGGCCCCAACAAGTGGAAGACCGAGGGGGCTATGTCAGGTGTGTCAGATGTGACATCTGTGGACTGTCTCCCCGTGGAGCTCCGCCGAACAGCCTTCTGATGAACTCATCTTCCGTGTCCAGCGACTAACTGTGCTTCTGCTGACAGCAGATGCTCCATAGACTTAGTTCAAATGGTTCAAATGGCTCTGAGCACTATGGGACTCAACTTCTGAGGTCATCAGTCCCCTAGAACTTCAACATTAATAATATTTATACAAAGGAACCCACTACCTTAGTGATTAGTGGGTCATAACTAATCTACATATTTTAGGTGTTTCAGCAGCTATTTATTCTTATTATTATATTATGCTATGTTAATTATTGTGAGCTACAGACAGAATACTAGAGGATAATGAGCAGACTACAGCTAAATTCTACATACTAATTATTAATATCTTCCTAATAGTTAATTCCTAACTGCCTGCAGCGTTACAGGTGTGTCAGCATAGATATAAACCTACTGCTTTAGGCCCTGCTCATCGAGCTAATCCCGATGAGCGTGCCCCTGACACTGGGCTGGCCAAGACCGTTTGTCGCTGCAGGTTCCTAGCTTAATATCTATATCTAGAGCTACAACTACTACTAAACCTACGTCAATTCCGGTGCTTTGGTCTTTATTGGTGTACCCTGATCCCCCTAGTCCTGCACGTGGCGGATTGCAACTAAGAAGTCGACCAGTCCACGTACAGGCGGTATAGGATGAGGGTAATTGGTCACATTCGGTAAGTGTCTCTAATCGTAAACGACCCTTATGTATCTCGTAATGGGACACATTTGGTGTATGCCTTAATCATGAAAGTCCGCAAGGTATGCCGTCAATACCTTTCGTGACACCTCGTCTGCCAATTTGTTTAAAGTTTCGAAAGTTTCTTCGTGTCGTAATAGGTCGTATGTGTTATTGTGTGGAAGTTGTTGTCTTAGTGTCATTGCTACTACTTAAACTACTTAAACGTAACTAACCTAAGGACATCACACACATCCACGCCCCAGGCAGGATTCGAACCTGCGACCGTAGCGGTCTCGCGGTTCCGGACTGTAGCGCCTAGAACCGCAAGGCCACTCCGGCCGGCCATAGACTTAGTGCAAGCGTTTGTGAATGTTCCAGACAGTTTCTTCCCCTTCCCAGTTTCTTCGACGGCACGTTGCTTATAACGTCCATCACCTATAGACGCCATTTTAAAACTATCCTGCAGCTACGCTATCTGTCAGAAGTGACAGAAACTTGGTGCGCTCACTTAGGAGACTTCAAATAATACATACGTAACGCTTCGTATTCCTAGCGTTGTTTTAACCCGAGAAAAAAAATGCTGTTCATTACTTTCTGAACAACCCTCATATTATTGAGAGAGTCCAAGTGTTAAATAAAGTAAGCAAGTTCAGCTGGATGTAGGCTTATAACACTCCTGTCTGCTACTACTGTACCATAACCTCAATGCCAGAAACAGGTCGTGACATAAAACTATTTTGTAAAAGCAATTGTGGTACAAAGCAACAGAGCAGTGTTACCCTCTGAGAGGAATTTTGTTATGTTGACCGTGTTGTACCTAACGGAGGTGGCTTATCGGAAATGAAAGTCAGAATTACGTAAATATTTAAACAGTACTAATAAAATTTTGTCTATCTGTACTGTCCAATTGAGAAAGAAAACGGTCGCCAGCCTAAGTAGGCAAGAGAATGATTAACATTCTCGTTTAAGAAAATAGTTATCAGTAGCTATAACGGATCCACACAACCTATACTTTGTCACACGCGAGTGCAGTGAACTATTACACATACATATGTTTACGATAAGATTGGAACTAACAGAGCAGCAGAAACAATTTGCAAAATTATAACAGTTACCGAAACACACTATTACTTTCAGGGCTTACACAAAGTGAATGGTCTTTATAACATTAGTATTGATATGCACTTCTAATACACCAGAGAGACTAACACTTAGTAAACACGAGTATATAATGTTTCACAACTGCAGCTTTCTCACTTTTACTACAGCGAAACACAATGTTGACAAAATTACAAGAAAATGACTCACCTTTTAGAATTTACTACAGACAACAATGTGATCATTTGCTTTATAAGCCTCAGTCTTAAGAACTTTTAATTTTGAAGTTAGCAACAGCACTTTAATAAGCAGTTTTAATAGGAATATTTTCAGTAAACAACATTTACTTTAACTCGCTCTCTTGACACCTTAATTTTAACTTTCTTTTTACTATGTTGAAGAGGCATTAATGAGCAAAATATTGGGCTTTTAATGTACTTTCAGTAAGGACACTCGGTAATCACTTTAGTTCAAACGGAGAGGAACCTGAGAGGTGTTATGATGAGGAGAAAAATCAAGGTAGGTACATAAAGTCAGATATAATTTACCTTATATTCGTGCACACTAAAACACCCATTAAGCTGATCCTTCACTGTACATCATTATAACATTCCGATGTAATGATTGCGCAATGTGGTGGCAACTGCATGTTGGTAGGTGGAATTGCAGGCAGAATTGCTGAACTCTGTCATTTCTTGGTGGCGATGATAGATACAAATTCCAAAATAGTTCCAGCTATTTATCCATCCATCCGAGGCATTGAAAAGAAACAGAAAAAACCTCTCTCGGAACCAGCACAATATGCACACTTTACACGGCAGTGCATAGTTTGGTAGCTCGTCCCCGACTGACTATCAGTTCCACCTTTTCCACCTAGGCCAACCACAGTTTGCGCGCGCTACACTGTTCCGTTCCCGAGGGGAACCACTACACCATTTACATACAGACTAACTAAGAACCCTACGTGAGGATCAGCAATTTACATAACAGCAACCAAATGCATCAAATAAATCAAAACATCTACACATATTGACATCTCTACAAAAAATTATTCACACAAAATTACAATTATATATAGTAAGTTTTGTTCCCTCCAAATGGGACAAAGAGTTTAAATGAAATATATGCTACACAGCATAGAACCAACCCATGACATCAAAGTTTGTATAAAGAAAGAAGAATACAATTTTATGTTATCGATTCAATCCCACACATTTACAGAAGCACAGCAATGTAATATTAAATGAAACAAAAGAAAAATAAATCAGTACAGCATTAGAGCTGTGGTGTTACAGGCTGTGGTAGCCATTGAGAGTCTTGCACAGGATAACCTAGCGTAGAGAGCTGCATCAAACCAGTCTTTGGACTGAAGATCACAAGAACAACAACGAAAACATGGCCTCTTTTAATCCGATACGGGCACGCAGATATTTTCCGATGATAAGAGCAGAGAAAAAAGGAAATGAAGGAGGAGTGAGGCGAGGGAAGGCGTCTGTATCGAGGAACAAAGCGAGTCAGCGGAGCAGGCGCGAGCCGCCGGGCGGACACGCCCACTCGCTGAGGCGGCAGTCCCAGGGCTCAAGGCTGCACCGCCGTGCATTGCCACAGACACGCGGGATTTCACCTAAGCACTCCCATCTTCCTTTCGTCACGTTCTGAATATTTTGGAGAGTTCATCCAAGAGTAATTCGATACAGCTAAGGGTATACAGGGTCGTCCATTGATAGTGACCGGGCCAAATATCTCACAAAATAAGCATCAAACGAAAAAACTACAAAGAACGAAACTCGTCTAGCTTGAAGGGGGAAACCAGATGGCGCTGTGGTTGGCCCACTAGATGGCGCTGCCATAGGTCAAACGGATATCAACTGCGTTTTTTAAAATAGGAACAGCCATTTTTATTACATATTCGTGTAGTACGTAAAGAAATATGAATGTTTTAGTTGGAACACTTTTTTCGCTTTGTGACAGATGGCGCTGTAACGGTCACAAGCAAGTACGTGGTATCACGTAACATTCCGCCAGTGTGGACGGTATTTGCTTCGTGATACATTACCCGTGTTAAATTTGACCGTTTACCAATTGTGGAAAAGGTCGATATCCTGTTGATGTATGGCTATTGTGATCAAAATGCCCAACGGGCTTGTACTATGAATGCTGCTCGGTATCCTGGACGACATCATCCAAGTGTCCGAACCGTTCGCCGGATAGTTACGTTATTTAAGGAAACTGGAAGTGTTCAGGAGCACGTGAAACGTCAACCACGACCTGCAACAAATGATGATGGGCAAGTAGGTGTTTCAGTTGCTGTCGTGGCTAATCCGCACATCAGTAGCAGACAAACTGCGCGAGAATCGGGAATCTCATAAACGTCGGTGTTGAGAAAAGTACATCAACATCGATTGCACCCGTACCATATTTATATGCATCAGGAATTGCATGGTGTGACTTTGAACGTCGTGTACAGTTCTGCCACTGGGCAAAAGAGAAATTACGGGACGATGAACGATTTTTTGCACGCGTTCTATTTGGCGACGAAGCGTCATTCACCAACGGCGGTAACGTAAACCGGCATAATATGCACTATTGGGCAACGGAAAATCCACGGTGCCTGCGTCAAGTAGAACATCAGCGACCTTGGCGGCTTAATGTACGGTGCGGCATTATGGGAAGAAGGATAATTGGCCCCCATTTTATCGATGGCAATCTAAAAGGTGCAATGTATGCTGATTTCCTACGTAATGTCCTACCGATGTTACTACAAGATGTTTCACTGCATGACAGAATGGCGATGTACATCCAACATGATGGATTACCGGCACATAGCTCGCGTGCCGTAGAAGCGGTATTGAATAGCATATTTCATGACAGGTGGATTGGTCGTCGAAGCACCGTACCATGGCCCGCACGTTCACCGGATCCGACGTCCCTGGATTTCTTTCTGTGAGGAAAGTTGAAGGATATTTGGTATCGTGATCCACCGACAACGCCTGACAACATGCGTCAGCGCATTGTCAATGCATGTGCAAACATTACGGAAGGCGAACTACTCGCTGTTGAGAGGAATGTCGTTACACGTATTGCCAAACGCACTGAGGTTGACGGACATCATTTTGAGCATTTATTGCATTAATGTGGTATTCACAGGTAATCACACTGTAACAGCATACGTTCTCAGAAATGATAAGTTCACAAAGGTACATGTATCACATTGGAACAACCGAAATAAAATGTTCAAAAGTACCTACGTTCTGTATTTTAATTTAAAAAACCTACCTGTTAGCAACTGTTCGTCTAAAATTGTGAGCCATATGTTTGTGACTATTACAGCGCCATCTATCACAAAGCGAAAAAAGCGGTCCAACTATAACATTCGTATTTCTTTACGTACTACACGAATATGTAATAAGAAATGGGGGTTCCTATTAAATAAAAGGCAGTCGATATCTTTTTGACCTATGGCAACGCCATCTAGAGGGCCCACCATAGCGCCATGTGGTTTCCCCCTTCAAGCTAGACAAGTTTCGTTCTTTGTCGTTTTTTCGTTTTACGCTTATTTCGTGAGATATTCGGCCCGGTCACGATCAATGGACCACCCTGTATATTGGTGATATCCTGTGATTTGCTTAAGCAGCTGTGCACCACTGATTCTACTCCATTACAAACTAAAAGAATTTCAGAGTTATAACACCAAGGCTGTATTTAAGTCAAACTATCTAGCTTCTACTATATCGGCTCTCCCACCGTGTTATTACCGCTGTGTCTGGAGTGATGTACTGCGGAATCTGCAGGGAGGTCAGAAACAGTCTGAAAAGCTCATCATCGATATTGCTGGATAGATTGTGCTGTGATAATTGTTAAGAAAATAATTCGGCACGTTATGCTGTTGTCGAGTTAATTAGCATTCAGGTCAGCCAATCAGGCCGTTACGCACTCAATTTCAAGCGGACCACTACATACGGTTTTATAATTGTTTCTAATAGAGTAAATGGGTGATAGCGCACGAGACTGCTCGGCCGTTGGCTCGAGTTCGATCCTTACTATCGTCCTATGTCCAATTTTTGTATCACTCTCTTTTTGGGTTTTAGGAATCCAAACGAAGAACAAGTATGACGACACCGGCTGTGGCGGAGTGCTTGAATTTGCATTCGAAACGGCTTGATCGGCTGACTTCAATGCTAATTAACTCGGAAACGGCGCAACGTATCTAGTTTTCTTCTTAAAAGTTATTGCTCATTGTAGCCTACGCTACCTCACCCTTACTAGTTTTTCAGACTGTTTATGACGACCCTGTACACAAATAAAAATGTAAATGTTCGTTTGTTAAAAATCTTGAAGTTCTTCACCAATTGCTTCGAAAGTTTGATACAACGTTGCATCGAATAAGCTCGTGTTCTCATGTACCTACCGGAGCAAAATTTTATAATATATAAATACATACTTAATATAGAAAGGAGCCATGTTATTACCAAAAATCGTGAAAAGTACTTGACCGATTTACTCAAAGTCCATTGACATTCGCAGGGGCATAGACTATATACGAGGGTTATTCCAAAAGTAAGGTCCGATCGGTCGCGAAATGGAAACGACTACGAAAATCCGATAAAGCTTTGCACAGATGTGTTGGGTAGTGTCTCTAGTATAACCCCAGTTAGCATCACGTCGCTCTTCTCATTTCTGAGCTCGCAGTGAGTGCGTAAAGATGTCTAGAAAATAGTGTCTGCCGCCAAGTACGAGGGCCTGGTGAGAAATTTCGCCTGAAGCTATGCAGCCAACATTACATAACTGTCGTGCTGTTTCGTCTTCACGACAATTCTCAGCCGCATTCTGCAGGGGCAATGAAGATGCTCCTGCATCGTTTTCAAATGGAAATGTTAGATTACCCACAATACAGTCCGCAATTGTCTCCCCCTGAGTTTCATCTCTGGTCACATGAACCGCTGTCTTTGAAGACAACATTTTGACACAGACAACGAGGTGTAGGCCAGCGTGGAGAATTGGCGGAAAGCACTGGCGGCTGCCTTCTATGATGAGGCTATTGAAAAGTTGGTACAACGCTATGACAAAAGTCTAAGTCAGAACGGCGACTACGTAGAGAAGTAGCTGAAAGGTGTAGCTAATTGTTACAAGTAAAACATTTCTGATGTTCACTGTGGTTTCAATTTGGCAGTCAATCGGACCTTACTTTTGGAATAACCCTCGTATTTGTAATTTTTGTATCCCGCCTGGAAGGCGGCGCGTGGGTCTGCTTCTGAAAACTGAAAGGTTGGCCGAGGACGAAAGCGAGTAGGAGCAGGAAAAGGTGAAAATCTTTCGGTACTGCAGTGTGAATTAAAATCACCTTTACTTTAGCAAGAAGATGAATACATAACTTTGCACTGAGGTGCGAAGCCTTAGACCCGTCGTAAGTAGTACAAAGTCACTATACGAAGCGAAATTGAAGCGAAGTGTCCCAGCCGTTTGCTCTTGATCAAATGGGCAGAATCTGGAGCGGAGCCCGTAGAGCTCCACAGCACCGGCTAGAGGGCGCTGTCGTCGGTGTCTGTCGTAGTGCCAACTTAAGAACTTTCACCTACGCCGTGGCATCGTAGCTATCGATACCATAGTAATATAGGTCGTTACCAAATATATATATATATATATTGACGTGCTCAGTTTGTGTAGCTCTTTCTCTTGAATGTGTCATCCTGTTTTACTCAAACCGTAATAAATTGTTTGTCTGTACATGTGTATCACAACTACCGATTTTCGTCCCATTTGGATATCACGAAGGAATTATCCAAATGGGACGAAAATCGGCAGTTGTGATACACACGTACAGACAAACAATTTATTACAGTTTGAGTAAAACTGGATGACACATTCGAGAGAAAGAGCTATACAACCTGAGCAAGTCAATAACTCGTTGGTCCAAGTCTGGCCCATATGGAAGCAGTTACTGGGCTTGGCATTTATTGATGCCCTTATTGGATGTCCTACTGAGGGATGTCGTGCCAAATTCTGTTCAACTGACGCCTTAGATCTTCAAAATGCCGAGCTGGTCGGAGAGCCCTACCCATAATGCTCCGAACGATCTGAATTGGGGAGAGATCCGGTGGCCTCGCTGGCCAAGGTTGAAAGAAGGCAAAGAGCAGAAACTGTTGCTGTGTACAGATGGGCATTGTCTTGCCCAGGATGGATTGCCATGAAAGGCAACAAAACCGTTGGGCTGTAATAGTGCCGCCGCCCGGAGTGGCCGAGCGGTTCTAGGCGCTGCAGTCTGGAACCGCGCGACCGCTACGGTCGCAGGTTCGAATCCTGCCTCGGGCATGGATGTGTGTCATGTCCTTAGGTTAGCTAGCTTTAAGTAGTTCTAAGTTCTAGGGGACTGATGACCTCAGAATTTGAGTCCCACAGTGCTCAGAGCCATTTGAACCATTTTTGTAAGAGTGCCGAGATGGTTGTCGGGCCGTATTGAAGGAGGGGGGAAAGGGGGGGGGGCGACAGTCATATTAGTGTCCTAAGACTGTCCGGGACGTGTTCAGACGTCTTCGCTGGTCACCGTAGCGGAACTCATCAGTGAAGAAAATTCTACTGCAGTCAATGAGATGCCTGGCTGAAGACGTGTCTGGAGAAGTCCTGGGCAGCGGTGGGATACCAAACTTACTGTCGCCAGCCATAAGAACCGACAACAAGGAACGATGGTCTGAGGTGCCATTTCTTTCCATAGCAGGACTCCTTTGGTGTCATCCGCGACACCCTTACAGCTTCTAACAATACCACCACTTGCAAAGTAGGTTAGAAATCAGATTATTAATGTTGCACACGCAGCATATGTTCGCTTTATCGGGCAACAACAAAGTTATCGACAGTGGATGCTATCGTCAGAATGGAAATAATGAAGTCACTGCAAAAAAGTCATTAATTTTGGCACTTATCTTGAATGGATTCCCTCGTAGATTTCGTCGAAGTTGTTATGGCTCATCTTGTTGATTCAAGGGTGATTCCACTTTGACTGCTAGAAGGTCCAGATCTGTATTTTAGCAATACAAACAAGACCTAACAAATGCGTTTTTCAGGAAATTCTTAATGATCAAACAATCCCAGATCAGAACAATGGTATGGTAGAAATAATTTTTGACTTGGTATTCACGATCCACATTTTTATTAAACTTCTTGTAAATTCACATATACTTGTTCTTAAATGTCACATCATCAAGAAAACAGTTTTGTATCAATATTCATATATTTAATTTCCACGTTGACCAAACACAAGACTTGGCTGTTCCTTTACAAAGCGAAATAACAACTTAACTTCTGCAAAGTCAGGCAAAGACTGCTCTGTGCGCATTCGCGCCAAAACGGTTACAAGTAAGTCAAAGATTATGACAGTCTCACAGAAATGAATACACACATGAACCATATCACTGTAATATATCGATACATCGGAGTACCTATACATTAATAAAACCAAACGTAAATATTTTCACAAAAATATGTCTGTTACTTCGCAGAAAAGTAGTACGATATTACTGGTATCGAGAACTGGGGTTGGAGTGCCGTAATGGTCACGTAAATAAAGAACCATTACACAGTGGTGTGTATAAAATCACTTGCAATGACTGCAGCAAACTATACATTGGTCAGACAGGCAGGGACATAACAATTAGGCTCACTGAACACGTATGCAGCTGGAGATAACCTACGTCAGACTCCTCCTTTGCCGAACATGTGCTGAAGGAAGGACACAGATATCATGACCACGCAGAATTACTACATACAGCCAATCCTCTTCTTTTGCTTACAACTTTGTCCTGCAGTTTTCGCAAGGGTCGGCTTGGTTACAATCTGATTTGGCAAGGTTAATTTGAAGGGGGGGGCCAGATGCCCTTCCTGTCACCACCCTGTAACCCCCAGGACGGAATCAGTCTAGTATAAATCGTGTGAATGTGTTTCAAATGTCTGCGAGTCGTTTAATTGAGGCGGGATGCGGGGACCTCCCCAGTATTCACCCAGCAGGATGTGGAAAACCGCCTAAAAACCACATCCGGCACAACGGCCCTCATCGTTAATCCGCCGGGCCGATTAGATCCGAGTCCAGGAAGCAGCGCATTAGCGCTCGCGGCTAACCTGTCTGGTTACTACATATAACCAATAAAGGAAGAAAAATAAACCTGTTAGAAGCACACGAGGTAAACAGACATTAGCTCAAAATCCCCAGCTGGTTCTAAATGATCACTTACAGCTGAACATATCTTGACTTTTAAGCTTCACATGATGCAGTCAACCAGCCACACACCCACGAACCGCCACAATGACACATATTCTACACAAAATTAAAACACAATATAATTCCTATTCCTTACTTGCCACCCCCAAAGACTTCAACAACGTAACTTGTAATACTGTAGCATTGTGTATTTTAACCATGTACTGTGTTTAATATTGCCCTTTGCATAAAAGTAATTTACAATGTAAAACATGTTCGTTGCACAACATAAGTTACTAATGTCAGTTAGACAGGTCTCAACTAACGTCACAACCTCTCAAACTATACCATCATAAACATAAACCTGTAATAGTAGAAGATAAATTACTGCATATAATATTGTCCATTGCCTAAAGTTTAATTTACAAGTTTAAAAAAGTGTTTATTGCACTACATAAATGAAGACTTTAACAGTTTCTCAGCCAACGTCAAGACCTCTCAAACTATAGTATTATAATCGTTTAACCTGTAATATTTTGTAGTTTATTTAGTGTGCTTAATATTGTCCATTGGGTAAAGTGTAATTCCAACTTTAACAAACAAGTCTGATGCAGAACAGTCTATGCGAGTAGGTTTTATCTCTGCTGATAATGTTTGGTTAGCTAAGAACTAGTGTCCGCCGGCCGGAATGGTCGTGCGGTTCTAGGCGCTACAGTCTGGAACCGAGCGACCGCTACGGTCGCAGGTTCGAATCCTGCCTCGGGCATGGATGTGTGTGATGTCCTTAGGTTAGTTAGGTTTAATTAGTTCTAAGTTCTAGGCGACTGATGACCTCAGAAGTTAAGTCGCATAGTGCTCAGAGCCATTTGAACAAGCCAACTAGTGTCCCTCCCAGACTCTAGTCAGTTGCTTCCTGAAGATGGCCCAGTAAACCTAAGACTAGTCTGAAATAAACAAAAACCAATAGAACAAAACCAGTGTACTTGTTATTCAAGCTTAAAAATGACGTCGGTTTCTAACTGACGTGAGACTGGCGCAAGGCATGTTCAATATGCTAGCCATCGTTTTCCGCCACAAGCTGAAATCGAGAAATAGCAAGTTCTGCAACAGATCGGAGTGTCTCGGAGGTCACGTTCAGAACACGTTGCACAATGCGTGTCGTCAGTTCAGCTACGTTCGTAACTGGAGCACTGAACACATCTTTCAGACAACTGCACAGGCAGGAGTCACACAGATTAAGATGGAGTTGTCTGGACGGCCAGGCTGTAGCAAAAAGCCAGCTGATAATGCTAGTACTTTGGAAATGCCTTGTTAGTAGCCACTTCCTTGGCCGTGCAGTGTGCGGAGAAGCGCCATCTTGCATAAAAATGATCCTACCTACACATCCACGCTCTTGAAGGTCGAAAAGTTTCTCATAGCATTTACCAGGGACAGTGCAGGTGACAGGACCAGCAAGACTCATCGTCACGAAAAAATATGGCCGTTCGATAAACGGTGCCGCCAACCCGCATCACGCAGTCACCTTTGCAGAATGAAGTTGTACCGGTTGATGTGCGTGCGGACTTTCCGTTTCCCACATTCTGCAATTCTGCCTATTGACATATCCTTGGAGACGGAAATGGGCTTTATATGTCTAAAAAATGATCCATGGCCATTCATCGTCCACTCTGATGAGAGCACGAAATTCCAGAGTGAACCGCTGGCAGGTCAGCAGGAAGCAATTCCTGAACATGGGTGATTTTATATGAATAGCAGTGGAGGGTTTTCCGTAGGATTTTATGCACCACGTTCGCAGGCACGTCCAACGTTCGGACAATTCCCCATGACTGCATGTTCGAGAACCATCTCTCGACTCCTCCTGCGACGTCGTGATCACATCTCTGACAGACGTCGGATCGACAGCTTTCCTCCCTCTGCCACATTACACTGCAAAAGTACCTGTCTTTTCGAATTTTTTAATCGTTTTCTCCAGACCCTTAGCAGTCATCGTACCAATGCGTGTTTTCATACCTTTGAGCGTCCGGAACTTCTACAGGTCCTCTGTCGCGCAGTCAGTGTTCTTGTAAAAGATTTTTACGAGCAGCGCGGGCTCCTTCATGGAAACAGACACGTTTGGCGCCTCGGACGCAAATTGAGGAACAGCAGCGTGCCGCGCGTCTGTTGATGTGCAAATTCTGATGCTTACAGCGCCATCTGTTGGTCAAATTTTCGTTAAATCTCCTTTTTTATGTTCCTTGACGTTTCCCCCTGTGTCAATAATACGCTGTCCAAATCTGACGTCATTTTGAGCAGTGGTTCTTTTTCTATAGCGTTTTGAAACTGGAACTTCAATCATGGACACCCCCTACCTCCACAGACAATAAATTTAAATCTTATAGATCACGGAAGAGGGTTTAGTGAGCGCTGAGCTTGCGATAGACACTGTCACAGTTTACTTTTGCTTTCTTGTATTTCACTTCAGTTTCGACCCTACTCTAGCATTAATGCTTTTACGAGCCACGCTAGTGAATCTACCACTGTGATGCAAAAAGAGACAGCCAGAGTTGCAACTAAGATGGATGTTTATTTTGTAGGTAATGTTTGCCAAGTAAAATTTCAGTCAAAATAGCAATAAACAATGTGCTTACATGTGCGTATGGTCTCAACTAATGTTCATTGACGAAACGTTCATTTTAGTTGCAACTCTTGCTGCATCTTTTCACATTACAATCTAAAAATGAGTTGCTGTCCCACTATACTCAGCACGCAGTGGTTGCGTGAATCTACGTTGCTAGGTAGACGCTTCAATGGCTGTTTGGCACGTTACCATCTGCCTACAGTGGTAAAAGATGCGGAAGCTGCATACGAATACAACTGCATTTATCTACACACATCACCCCGGTTCCCAGAACTCCTGAAGACAGAAGTTGACTGTGGATATCGTATCACAGATATAGTCCTTTTGACTGTTCAGAGATGTCACTAAACCCGCCCAAAGATGTAAACAACCATGCATGAGCAGCGCCTATTAGACGGAGGAGGTCCGACAGCCGATCAGTTCCAGTCACCTGCACCAAGATTTCAATGATACCACTCATTCCATCACGAAGGAGGAACACGGCTCGTTGTCTGTAGTTCAACCATGCCTAGACGGTCAATACCGCGATTCGATCGCGTCCGCATTGTTACTTTGTGCCAGGAAGGGCTCTCAACAAGGGAAGTGTCCAGGTGTTTCGGAGTGAACCAAAGCGATGTTGTTCGGACATGGAGGAGATACAGAGAGGCAGGAACTGTCGGTGACATGCCTCGCTCAGGTCAAATGGTTCAAATGGCTCTCAGCACTATGGGACTTAACATCTGTGGTCATCAGTCCCCTAGAACTTAGAACTACTTAAACCTAACTAACCTAAGTGTGGTGTCACCGCCAGACACCACACTTGCTAGGTGGTAGCCTTTAAATCGGCCGCGGTCCGTTAGTATACGTCGGACCCGCGTGTCGCCACTATCAGTGATTGCAGACCGAGCGCCGCCACACGGCAGGTCTAGAGAGTCTTCCTAGCACTAGCCCCAGCTGTACAGCCGACTTTGCTAGCGATGGTTCACTGACAAAATACGCTCTCATTTGCCGAGACGATAGTTAGCATAGCCTTCAGCTACGTCATTTGCTACGACCTAGCAAGGCGCCATTACCAGTTACTATTGATGCTGTAAAACATGTACCGTCAAGAGCGATGTTCACCAATTATGGATTAAAGTTAAGTATTCCTGGAGTTACGTACGTTTTTTGTTAGTCTCATTTCCTTGACCTGTTCCAGACCTCACGCCAGCCTGCGTGAGCTAAAACGCGTGCCTTTCGGCTTCCTCTCATAGTGGGTTGGCTGTCTTGCCAATCTACAACACTAAGGACATCACACACATCCATGCCCGAGGCAGGATTCGAACCTGCGACCGTAGCAGCCGCGCCCTCGCTCTGGTCGTCCAAGGGTTACTACTGCAATAGATGACAGCTACCTACGGATTATGGCTCGGAGGAACCCCGACAGCAACGTCATCATGCTGGATTATGCTTTTCGTGCAGCCACAGGAGGTCGTATTACGACTCAAACTGTGCACAATAGACTGCATGATGCACAACTTCCCTCCCGACGTCAATGGCGAGGTCCATCTTTGCAACCACGACACCATGCAGCGCAGTACAGGTGGGCCCAACAACATGCCGAATGGACCGCTCAGGATATGCATCACGTTCTGTTCACCGATGAGTGTCGCATCCAGACAATCGTCGGAGACGTGTTTGGAGGCAACCAAGTCAGGCTGAACGTCTTAGACACACTGTCCAGCGAGTGCAGCAAGGTGGAGATTCCCTGCTGTTTTGGGGTTGCATTACGTGAGGCCAATGTACGCCTCTAGTGGTCATGGAAGGCGCCGTAACGGTTGTACGATACGTGAATGCCATCCTCCGACCGCTAGTGCAACCATATCGGCAGCATATTGGCGAAGCATTCGTCTTCATGGACGACAATTCACTCCCCCATTGTTCCCATCTTGTGAATGACTTTCTTCAGGATAACGATATCGCTCGTCTAGAGTGATCAGCATGTTCTCCAGACATGAACCCTATCACACATGCCTGGCATAGACTGAAATGGCTGTTTATGGACGACGTGACCCACAAACCACTCTGAGGGATCTACGCCGAATCGCCGTTGAGGAGTAGGACAATCTGCACCAACAGTGCCTTGATGAACTTGTGGATAGTATGCCATGACGAATACAGGCATACATCAGTGCAAGAGGACGTGCTACTGGGTATTAGAGGTACCGGCGTGTACAGAAATCTGGACCACCACCTCTGAAGGTCTCGCTGTATGGTGGTACAACATGCAATGTGTCGTTTTCATGAGCAATAAAAGGGGCGAAAATGATGTTTATGTTGATCTCTATTCCAATTTTCTGTACAGGTTCCGGAACTCTCGGAAGCGAGGTGATGCAAAACTTTTTTTCATGTGCGTATATCTGCATCAATACTCTGCAAGCCACCAGACGGTGTCCGGTGCAGGGTACTTCTGGTACCATTATCTTGTCCCCTTTCCTTTTTCTACTTGCGAACGGTGCGTTGGAAGAATGATTGCCGGTAACTTCTGTGCTAGCTCTAATAACTCGAATTTTCTCGTCGTGGTGATTTCGCGAAATGTATTTTGGAGGACTCTTGTCCTACTCTTCCCGGAAAGTAGTCTCGAAATTTCAATAGTAAACCTCTGCCTGACGCACAACGCCTCTCTTGTAGCGCCTGCCACTAGAGTTTGTCGAGCATTTCTTTAACGCTCTCGTACTGACCAGACGATCACGTGACGAAACGCTCCGCTCTTCGGTGGTGCTTCTCTATATCTTCTAATCAGCCTTACCTAGTAAGCGTCCCAGATTAATGAAAAATACTAAAGAACCGGTGGAACAAGTGACACTTCTTTCGTGGATTAAGAATTTTCCTTAAAATTCTTCATATAAATCTCGGTCTGGAATCTGCTTTTCCTACTATTTCCTTTATGCGGTCATTCCGCTTAAGGTCACCCTAGATATTTTACGGTAGATACTGTTTCGAGGAGTTTGCCATCAATAGCGTAGTTGTACACTGAAGTGACAAAAGTCGTGGGATACTTTCTAATATCGGGTCAGACCTCCTTTTTTTCCGGTGTAGCCCAGCGACTCCGCGTTGCATTGATGCAGCAAGTCGTTGGAAGTCCCCTGCAGATATACAAAACCATGCTGCCTTCACAGCTGTCCAAAACTGAGAAAGTGATGCCGCTGCAGGATTTTGTACATGCAATGACCTCTAGATTGTGTGCCATAATTGTTCGATGCGATGCGATTCATGTCGGACGATGCGAGTGGCCAAATCAATCACTCGCATTGTCCAGAATATTCTTCAGACCAGTCGTGAACAATTGTGACCCGGTGACATGGCGCACTTTCGGCAATAAAAATTCCGTCTTTGTTTGGGAACATGAAGTCCATGAATGGCTGCAGATGGTCAATGATCGGTTCAGTTGAACCAGAGGACCAAATACAGTAAATGTTAACACAACCCACACCATCAGCTTTCACAATGACTTGGGCCCATATCCTCGTGGGGTTTGTGCCACACTCGAACCCTACCATCTGCTCTTACCAACTGAACTAAGGACTCATCTGACTAGGCTACTGTTTTCCAGCCGTCTAGAGTCCAATCGATATGGTCATGAGCCCAGAAGACGCGCTGAAGGCAATTTCGTGGTGTTAGAAAATCCACCCGCGTCGGACGTCTGCTCCAAGAGGGGATAATTAACGCCAAATTTCACCGCACTGTCCTAACGGATACGTTCCTCGTACGTCTCACATTGATTTATGTGGTTACTTCAAGCAGAGTTGCTTGTCTGTTAGCACTGACAAGCTGCTCTCGGTCGTTAAGTGAAGGCCTTTGGCCACGGCATTATTTGTGTGAGCGGTAACGCCTGAAATTTGGTATTCTCGGCACACTCTTGACGCTGGTGATATCGGAATATTGAATTTTCGAAACGGAATTTTCCATGTGTCTAGCGTTGAAAGTCGTAATTCCCGTCGTGAGGCCCTAATCACGTCGGACATATTTTCACACAAATCAGCTGAGTACAAATGACAGCTCCGCCAGTGCATTGCCCTTTTATTCCTTGTGTACGCGATACTACCACCATCGGTATATGTGCATGTCGCTATCCTCAAAGTACGGTAGTGGATTTGCTTTCTTATGTATGCGAAATATTTTCCATCTATTTACATTCAGCGTCAACTGCCAATGCCTGCACCTTTCATCAGTCCTTTGTACGCCATTCTGCAAATCGATACTGTCTTCTGACAGTGCTACTTTCTTACAGAGGACCGCATCATCTGCGAACAGTCTTAAATATCTTTCTGCTATATCACATACATACACTGTAAACAGTAACGGTCCTCTTCAACTTTTGTAATCCTGTCTTCTTCAGTTGTGTTTAATATTACGGTATATTGATAACTTTTTACTTCTGGACCATTTAACTACAACTGAATGAAAGAAAATTTTCGTGCCATACGCGTTTCGCCTTTATTCTCTGCAAGGCATCTTCAGTGGCCTGGAATATGTACATATTTTTACTATTTAGTTTACATTTTGGGGCAATGTACCTGTAGGTTATAAACAGTTGTGGGGGCACCAAATGAAAACCACAGTGAAAATCAAAAATATTTTATCCGTAACAGTTAGCCACACCTTCCAGCTACATCTCTAAATAATCGTCGCTCTGACTTAGACATTTGTCGTGGAGTTGTACAAACCTTCCTATACCCTCGTCACAGAAAGCTGTCGCCTGTGCTTTCCGCCAATTTTCTACACTGGTCTGCCTTTTATTGTTTGTGCCAAAATGTTGTCTTCGTAGCCAGCGGTTCATGTGAACAGAGATGAACAACGGAGGCAGCCAATTAAGGGTTGCTATATGGGTGATCAGACACTTCTCATCGAAAACGCTGCAGGTGAGTCTTCATTGCCCCTGCAGAATGTGGCTGAAATTGTCTTGAAGACAGAAACGCATGACATTCACGTTATGTGGGCTGCATGGCTTCATGCCAAATCTCTCACCAGATCCACATACTTCGCAGGAGACCCTGTTGTTTTGGGCATTTCTACGTGATCGCTTTGCGCTCTGGACTGAGAAGAGCGACGTGAAGTGATCGACAGCCACGCTAAAAACACTGCCCCATACATCTGTGCAAAGTTCCATCGGATTTTCACAGTGGTTTCCTAATCGGACCTTAGTTTCCGAATACGCCTCGTATTTGATCATCCACGATACAACCCAGACTTGGCTCTCCCTGCTCAAATAAACCCCTAACTATGAAGACTACATTTTGGTACACACAACGAGCAGCAGATCAGCATAGAGACTTGGCAGAAAGCACAGGCGGCTGCCTTCTATGCCGAGGGTTTTGGAAAGTTGATGCAATGCTGCGACAAATATCTTAGTCGGAGCTGCGATTATATAGAGAAGTAGTTGGATGTTGCAAATAGAACATTTTTTTATTTTCACTGTGGTTTCCATTTCGCGACCGTTTGGACGTTACTTTCCGGATAGCCCTCGTATCTGCAAAGAAGTCTTGAATCCAGTCGGAAATCTTCTCCAGTAGCTCGGTTTTTTTTTTCATTAAACGGCAGGCCGAGACGGTTTCAAAAGCCTTCTGAAGTCAAGGAGCGCGACATCAAACTGAGCGCCATTGTCTACAGCGCTATGTACAGGGTGACAATTATTGGACTATATGACATAAAATAGTCGGAATTTCTAAATGGATTGTGTTAGGACGTTCAAACTGCACGGTTGGCCGGGGGAATGATGAGAATTAGGATGCGCATGTACACGCTCCTTGCTGTCGGCCATTTGCACGTGAAAATGTGACCGAGCGAATAGCGCTTGTGAAGGCCTACTAAGCGAGCAATAACAGCCCAACTGCGGCTCGGAGGAAGTTTTCGACCGAGTTCAAGCTGAAGACAAACGGTTGAAGTGTGCTAACAATCGATAATTTGATTCGAAAGTTTGAGTAAACGGGTAGCATTCGTGATGACAGTGCTCGCAATGTCGGGTGCCCAAAAAGTGTGAAAACGCCTGAAAACATCGAGACGACACGCTCTGCGTTTCAAACTAGCCCAAGAAATCGATCAGACGAGCTTCACAACACGTGGTAATCAAGGAATCAGCCGGCAGACAATGCGACAAATTGTTATTGGAGATCTGCATCTCCTGCCATGCAAAATTCAAACCCATCAGCCATTAAGCCCCAGGGCCATGGAACAGTGGATGTGTTTCGCCAACCCTATTTTCCACAAAAATGACGAACAAGAATTTGATGTGAATATAGATTGGTTTGACGACGAAGTCCAATTTCATTAGGATGGGTTCGTCGTTAAGCAAGACTGGTGCATTTGGAGGACTGCGAATCCGCTTTTCGCTATCGAGAATTCTCTCACCTTCAGTAGGTAGCTGTGTGGTTTGCAGTGCCCAGTCAAGGAATTACAGGTGTGATGTTCCTTGATAGCACGGTGACTACCGAATGGTACGTGAAAGTTCTGGAAGATGATTTCAGCTCTCGACGAAACTCGACCTCATAGAAGTGGGAGAGTGTTTGATGTCCTGGAGGAGCGCTCTGGGACCACATTCTGGCCCTGGGGTACCCAGAGGCCACTGGCATGGGCCTCGATTGGCCGACATATTCTCCGGATCTGAACACATGCGACTTCTTTTTGTGGGGCTGTATTAAAGACGAGGTGTACAGCAATAAACACAAAACCATTGCTGAGATAAAAACAGTCGTTCAGGAGGTCATCGACAGCATCGACGGTGCGACACTTCAGCCGGTCACGCAGAATTTCGCTTTGCGTCTGCGCCACATCAACGCCAAGGCATATCAAACATCTCATAACCTAAGTCCGAATATCTGTAGTGACGTTTACATATTGAATAAAGTGTGTACACGCCGTAGTTTGTAACTAATTTACTTTTTTTCTTATAGTTCAGTGATTGTCGCCTCATATCTCATGGAGGCAGAGTAGTAGCACGAGGCTACAGAGTGTGCTTCTTGTATCTCAGAGCTCGTGAGTTAGAAGGCACGTTTCTGTGCACTCCCATTCTCGTGCTGAATGGTTGGATGACGCCGCAGACGTGTTCCATAGGTCGGACGGATATGAAGGTGACACGTCAGCTGCTTCAAACCACCGTAACGCAATTAGAGCGCGAATTTTCTTCTGGTAAATGCCTGGTGGGGAAGATATGAACCTGGACGACTTCATATGATCAATAATAAATCTGACGCAATCCTTCTGAAATCACCACAGGTCCTTCACAGCGCGATAGTGTCATAACCAACGTGTCTACGTCTTGCAGTGTAAATTTTCAGCGGTATTTATCGTGTAATCGCACGTTTCCCGAAAAAATCGTGGATTAGACATTACAGGGAAGGTAATTTATTTCATTATTTTTCGTGTTCTATGATTAACTTACTGTGTTGTAGTACCCAGCACAGTCATAACTGATGGTGTTGTTTACGCCATTGTTAAGGCCGCAACCATCCATGTACAGGGAAACTACAAGAATTTACAATGAATGAAATGATATTAGCTGCGTCACAGATAGCGATTTACTGTTCGTTATAAAGCGTACGAAGCTCAGAAGTCCTTCATACTGATTGATGGCCACCGACCTGTCATCAGTTAGTGGTTCCAGAGTCATTCATCAACTCTGGATAAATACTAATGATGCCAGCGCGTGACAGTCCGACAACCCCGTCCATTACCTATCGTCGAGGCTGCTTAAATTAGCACGGCGTGCGCTGCGCTTTAGGTGACCTAGGTCTATTTGTTCCCAGGCTAAACAGTCAGTTATCATGTTCTGGTGCAGGTGTACACTTATCAGTAAAAATGTAACTGAAATATAACGAAGATCCACATCTTCACTTGTAGATGATTATATTTCTCCTGTGTTGTATTGAAAGAGAAAACGTTGCATCCCCGCCCATTTCGGGGAGCGTCAACATACTAATCGAGTGTACCCAAAATTTGCTCCTGTTAAAGTAACTATGTAGATCATCAGGTATCCGTTTCTGAAAAACATCGGGATGAACTGCCACTTCCCAAGAATCATTTAAGACCAGATTAAGTCTATAAATAAAAAATACAGAGCTCATATTTTACTTCTGTTAGTTCCGAGAGATGAATTCTGATCCGCTGCCAAACGTCGTTGTACGTGAAAACCGTGGTTATCTGCTCAATGTACATGCCTACTACCGATCACTACATGGCTTCTTTCTCGGTGAAGACCGTATGTTTTCTTCTTAGTATTTTCTTACAAAATGTATCTCTCTCTCTCTCTCTCTCTCACACACACGCACACACACACACACACACACACACACACACACACATATATATATATACATACAAACATCGTTAATACCCCCCCCCCCCCTCTCTCCTTTCGTCTCTCTCTCTCTCTAACTAACTGGCAAATTATTGGTTTTTGTAAATCACTTGACATTTGATCATAGGAGACCAGATGGGTCTAGAACATGTCAGAGTTCAACCAGTAATCCATAAACAACACAGTAAAAGAACGTAATAACAAAAACTTTCTAAAATAAGCTTGCCTGTTCCTGCACTTATAAAAATATTATCTTCACTACTGAAAGTTCCATCAGCTTTACTTTGAACCTCGCCGACATCGGCGGAATGGCGCGCCTGGTCTCCCCCTTTATACAAGAGGCTTTCAGTTGAAGGGATGCCCATTTGAGTAATACATACAAAGAAACAGGATGAATTTACTGCATATTTGCGCAAAATGAAATTTTAGTAGAACCCTTGCTTTTAATTCGCAACGATCTTATTCCACAAAGACATACACTAGTTCTTGTCAGAATGCTGTTAATTATTTCAACTGAGTTCTGTACACACAAAATCTTTGCGAAAGGCTATAGTCGTTATCTCTTAGTAGAACCTCTATAAAATAGTGAATCGCTCTCAGAGGGATAAACAAACTTACGTGGTAACTTACGGCAGTAGCGCTTATTAAACTACTTTGTTTTACTTTCCCTCGATTTTTTTTCTTTATTACCAGTGACATATGCTCAGACGTCTCCATAAAAACACAAATGTAAAACAGAATACAATTCTCTGGCCATGAGAGTGACACAATGAGTCAAATACCTTCTCATTTCATGTGAATGCGACATAAGTCTCAGGGAAACACATCGCCACGACATAAGTTTGATGAGGTTTAGTTGCAATAGTCTAACAGTTTTTTTTGCCGTCTCTATTCTGTAACATTACATAATAGGAGAGGGAGAATGCTCTCTAAATTCCACAGTGTACTATGGTTGTTTAAAACGACTATTTTACTTTGTATCTGCAAAAGAGCTGTCAATTTATAGTGACCACAAGAATGAAATACAATGATCGTACGGGATTATTGGCCGTGGTACTGCAATTGAGGTTGCTGGTCACCTGATGCTAGTTTTTCTATTTCGCACCTCTTCAGCAACATGTTCGTCGTTGAAGAAGAGACAAAGCGATTACGACTACACAAACACCCACTCCCCGAGCGGAGAAAATCTGAAGGCAGCTTCGCTAACCACTAGAGCATAAGTTGTGGGCTAGTGAGCACAAATACACTTATGTTCAGAAAAATACATAACACCTATAACGACTAGAGGTAGGATTTTCATTGCCACAGGACATGTATATTACACTACTAGCCATTAAAATTGCTACACCACGAAGATGACGTGCTACAGACGCGAAATTTAACCGACAGGAAGAAGATGCTGTGATATGCAAATGACAAGCTTTTCAGAGCATTCACACAACGTTGGCACCGGTGGCGACACCTACAACGTGCTGGCATGAGGAAGGTTTCCAACCGATTTCTCATACACAAACAGCAGTTGACCGGCGTTGCCTGGTGAAATGTTGTTGTGATGCCTCGCGTAAGGAGGAGAAATGCGTACCATCACGTTTCCGACTTTGACAAAGGTCGGATTGTAACCTATCGCGATTGCGGTTTATCGTATCGCGACTTTGCTGCTCGCGTTGGTCGAGATCCAATGACTGTTAGCAGAATAAGGAATCGGTGGGTTCAGGAGGGTAATATGGAACGCCGAGCTGGATCCCAACGGCCTCGTATCACTAGCAGTCGAGGTGACAGGCATCTTGGCATCTTATCCACATGGCTGTAACGGATCGTGCAGCCACGTCTCGATCCCTGAGTCAACAGATGGGGAACTTTGCAAGACAACAACCATCTGCACGAACAGTTCGACGACGTTTGCAGCAGCATGGAGTATTAGCTCGGAGACCACGGCTGCGGTTACCCTTGACGCTGCATCACAGACAGGAGCGCCTGCCATGGTGTACTCAACGACGAACCTGGGTGCACGAATGGCAAAACGTCAGTTTTTCGGATGAATCCAGGTTCTGTTTACAGCATCATGCTGGTCGCATCCGTGTTTGGCGACATCGCGGTGAACGCACATTGGAAGCGTGTATTCGTCATCGCCATACTGGCGTATCACTCGGCGTGATGGTATGGGGTGCCATTGGTTACACTTCTCGGTCACCTCTTGTTCGCATTGACGGCACTTTGAGCAGTGGACTTTACATTTCAGATGTGTTACGACACGTGGCTCTACCCTTCATTCGATCCCTGCAAAACCCTACATTTCAGCACGATAATGCACGACCGTATGTTGCAGGTCCTGAGCGGGCCTTTCTGGATACAGAAAATGTTCGACTGCTGCCCTGACCAGGACATTCTCCAGATCTCTCACCAACTGAAAACGTCTGGTCAACGGTGGCCGAGCAACTGGCTCGTTACAATACGGCAGTCACTACTCTAGATGAACTGTGGTATCGTGTTGAAGCTGCATGGGCAGCTGTACCTGTACACGCCATCCAAGCTCTGTTTGACTCAATGCCCAGGCGTATCAAGGCCGTTATTACGGCCAGAGGTGGTTGTTCTGGGTACTAATTTCTCAGGATCTATGCACCCTAATTGCGTGAAAATGTTCAAAATGGTTCAAATGGCTCTGAGCAGTATGGGACTCAACTGCTGAGGTCATTAGTCCCCTAGAACTTAGAACTAGTTAAACCTAACTAACCTAAGGACATCAGACACATCCATGCCCGAGGCAGGATTCGAACCTGCGACCGTAGCGGTCTCGCGGTTCCAGACTGCAGCGCCAGAACCGCGCGGCCACTTCGGCCGGCCGCGTGAAAATGTAATCACATGTCAGTTCTAGTATAATATATTTGTCCAATGAATACTCGTTTATCATCTGCATTTTAATGGCCAGTAGTGTAGTATGTTCTGCAGAAATGATTAGCATTTGTACCATGTTGGCCCTCGGGTTCAAGCTCAGCATCTGTATCGCGGGGCAACACCACCTACCGGTAAAATGTGCCTGTGGCTCTCGTTGTCGCTATATACCGAAGGTGAAGGATTAGTGTGACTTGGGCAGACGTGCAGGATGCCTCGCAGACGCATGCGCTAACTATACCGTCAAATCAGTGAGTTTGAAAGAGGGTGCATTGGCATGAGAGTATGTGATGCATCCATCCGGGAAATTACTGCTCATGTGGGAGAAAGTGTTTCTGCAGTGCAACGAATATGTGCCGAATGGTTCACGGAAGGCCGTAGAAGACGACGAGATGGATCAGGTAGCACCACCCACACCATCCACCGAGAAGATCAACACTTCATCCGAATGGCATTGGAGGACAGATCTGCGTCCACCTCGGCTCTGGCGCCAACACTGGAACACATCGTGCACTATCACGGAGTGACAGTCATTCGCCGTTTATTACGGCGTGGGTAACGTGCGCTTCGTCCACTTCTCCACTTACCTTGGACGAATGTGCAGAAACATGCTAGGCAGCTATGGTGTATGGGACGACGTCACTGGGGATAGGAATAGCATCAAGTAGTGTTTTCGGACGAATGTAGGTTCCGTTTGTTTCAAAATGATGGCCGCATTTTGGTTCGCCGCAGAGAGGGGGAGCGGTATCACAGTGACTGCATTCGCGCAAGACATACAGCGGCAGCTAGAGGCCTTCTGGTGTGGGATGCTATTAGGTAGAACCACGAATCACAGTTGGCGTGTGTCCAGGGCACAGTGACCAGTGTGACCTACGTGAATGACATCCTGTGACCTTTCTACACAACACCCCAGACACCATTTTTCTGCAAGAAATAGCACTACCTCGCGGTGTTGCACGAACACGTGCCTTTTTAGTGTCGCAGGATGTGAGCCTTTCTCCCTGGCCCTCCAGATCACCAGACTATTCGCCAGTGTGTGGGTTATGGTGAAACGATGGGTGCAGTGCTGTGACACAGTCCACCTCACAGATGAACTTTGAACCAGGTGAATGAAGCATCGATGGCTATACCACATGATGCCATTCGTGCCTTATATGCGTCGACACCATCAGGCATGGAACAAGTTATCAGAGCCTATGGCGGACCCTGCGCCTACTAGGCAACAGGACACATGCTGAACCGAGGTGACTAAAATGCTAATCATTTCTGCAGAACACACTACTGTATATGTCCTGTGAATATGAACGGACTATCTCTTGTCTTCAAGGTGTCCTGTGTTTTTTTCTGAACATGAGTGTTTATTTTAATACTTGAACACCATTTGTTCTACCATCAGTTTAATTCTCAAGCACTAAATATAACTTGAAGCTAATTTTTAAGGACGCATCTTTGGATTTCCCTCTCCTGTAATGTCTCCGTCTCCGTGATGGTGTCTCTCCCGGTCTTTTTCTCAGGGAAGCCTAGACCCCAGTCATTTTATTTAGCGACACCTACATACTGATTTAGCATCGTCTTTCGGCTTATTGTCGGCGGCAGCATCTTGCGGAATGGATTTCACGGGACACTGAAAGTGTTGCGAAGCCATCTTGATTCTTGACGACCGTCACACAAATCACGGAGTACGCTCGGAGCTGAATAGAAGGTGCGATTATTCGTTTGAAACTGTGAGATGTGCTAACTACGACTGAGTTAAGATGACTTGGATCCCACGCTAGCACCTTAATGTCCGTAAAGCCTCGGTTAAACCATTCTCGAGCGACGGGGGTGCTATTTCAGCCCGCTGGTACAGTCGCTTTGGTGTGCAGTAAGAGAACAAACGGGTGTATATCATCGGGCGGTTGTCCCAGTTGGCGAGAGACAAGGTCGCACGCATCAGCATCCCCATTTCATCTTTTTTAAAGATCACCCCACTAGAACACTTGAACTAGCGGTCTGCCTGAACGATACCTTGTTGGAAAGCAAGATTCATCACCTCGTGTGGATTCCGACGTAGTCGTACCCTAACATCGGCGTATAGCGAGGAGTACCGCGGCTTATCGGTCCAGACGACCATTCTCCATGCATCGAGCATATAAACAATCTGAACAAAAGTATCCGGACACCTCCTAATGGACATTAATATGGGGTGTTTTCACCTTCGGCCCTTATGACAGCTTGAAGTCTTCTGTGGGCACCTTCAATTAGGTGTCTGAATGTCTGTGGAGGGATGGAAGCCCATTCTTCCTCAAGAGCCGAAAGAAGATAAGGTCTGGAGCGACGTAGACGTCCCAAATAATCTCAAAGGTGTTCCTTTGGGTTCTGGTAGGGACTCGGGACAGGGGAGTACATTTCAGGAATACTGTTGTCCACAAACCATTGTCTCTGAGATACTAATTGCATGACAGGGTCATTCTCATCCTTCCTCATTAGGCGGTTTCTTAAGAGCAATGAGGAGACCTCGCCCTAACCACGAAAACCGATATGCCATTCGACTCTGGATGCGTAGATTTATCCTCGCAACTAAAACGAAGCTGGTGAGGGAATAAATGTAAATTATTTATCTATAAATTCCGCTATGTGTGTTCCAGAGACAAAAATGATAAAAATGAGGTGGAATTTTCCCAGTCGTGAGAGGAAGACTGCCAACAGTCACATACACGATCTCAAAAGCGAGCAGGCTGTATCTGAATCTTATTCACATTCTCTGAAGTAAAACTGCATCTCTAAGCACGGCGCTATGTTGCATACATCCCTTAACGTTACACAAATGCAATCAGGCCTAGGGAACGACGCCATGTCACTTCGTTCTCTATATGAGAGGCATACACCATATTGTTACTGCCTGGGACGTTCCCTAGGGCTTTAGCATTCGAAATCACAAACGGTGTGCCGGCCGCGGTGGCCGAGCGGTTCTAGGCGCTTCAGTATTGAGCCGTGCGACGGCTACGGTCCAAGGTTCGAATCCTGCCTTGGGCATGGATGTGTTGACGTCCTTAGGTTAGTTAGGTTCAAATGGCTCTGAGCACTATGGGACTTAACTTCTCAGGTCATCAGACCCCTAGAACTTAGAACTACTTAAACCTAACTAACCTAAGGACATCACACACATCCATGCCCGAGGCAGGATTCGAACCTGCAACCGTAGCGATCGCACGGTTTCAGACTGTAGCGCCTAGAACCGCTCGGCCACTCCGGCCTTCTGGTTAGTTAGGTTTAAGTAGTTCTAAGTTCTAGGGGACTGATGACCTCAGATGTTAAGTCCCATAGTGCTTACAGCCGTTTGAAACCTTTATTCGCACACCATTTGAATCTTTCCATTGCGAATTATGAGTTTCAGAGGTGTTACTCTTCGTTGCAGATGACGCAATGAGAGCGTGTATTGCGTAGTATTGTTTCACTGTTGTTAATATCTATAAGAGAAATGGATGGAAGGGACTGCAGCCCGGCACCGGCACATAGCCGATGAGCTTGTCATCCGTTGGGCCTGTAGCCATCAACAACGTTAGATGACTACACTACAAAATACACTGTCGACAAGTTTGCAATTTTACCCATGACATTAGTGTACTGCACGACGATTAGCAACTTCATGAAGCCACTTCTCTCCTACCCCTCCACTGCTGCTAAATTACTGGTGACGAAAATACACTCCTGGAAATTGAAATAAGAACACCGTGAGTTCATTGTCCCAGGAAGGGGAAACTTTATTGACACATTCCTGGGGTCAGATACATCACATGATCACACTGACAGAACCACAGGCACATAGACACAGGCAACAGAGCATGCACAATGTCGGCACTAGTACAGTGTATATCCACCTTTCGCAGCAATGCAGGCTGCTATTCTCCCATGGAGACGATCGTAGAGATGATGGATGTAGTCCTGTGGAACGGCTTGCCATGCCATTTCCACCTGGCGCCTCAGTTGGACCAGCGTTCGTGCTGGACGTGCAGACCGCGTGAGACGACGCTTCATCCAGTCCCAAACATGCTCAATGGGGGACAGATCCGGAGATCTTGCTGGCCAGGGTAGTTGACTTACACCTTCTAGAGCACGTTGGGTGGCACGGGATACATGCGGACGTGCATTGTCCTGTTGGAACAGCAAGTTGCCTTGCCGGTCTAGGAATGGTAGAACGATGGGTTCGATGACGGTTTGGATGTACCGTGCACTATTCAGTGTCCCCTCGACGATCACCAGTGGTGTACGGCCAGTGTAGGAGATCGCTCCCCACACCATGATGCCGGGTGTTGGCCCTGTGTGCCTCGGTCGTATGCAGTCCTGATTGTGGCGCTCACCTGCACGGCGCCAAACACACATACGACCATCATTGGCACCAAGGCAGAAGCGACTCTCATCGCTGAAGACGACACGTCTCCATTCGTCCCTCCATTCACGCTTGTCGCGACACCACTGGAGGCGGGCTGCACGATGTTGGGGCGTGAGCGGAAGACGGCCTAACGGTGTGCGGGACCGTAGCCCAGCTTCATGGAGACGGTTGCGAATGGTCCTCGCCGATACCCCAGGAGCAACAGTGTCCCTAATTTGCTGGAAAGTGGCGGTGCGGTCCCCTACGGCACTGCGTAGGATCCTACGGTCTTGGCGTGCATCCGTGCGTCGCTGGGGTCCGGTCCCAGGTCGACGGGCACGTGCACCTTCCGCCGACCTCTGGCGACAACATCGATGTACTGTGGAGACCTCACGCCCCACGTGTTGAGCAATTCGGCGGTACGTCCACCCGGCCTCCCGCATGCCCACTATACGCCCTCGCTCAAAGTCCGTCAACAGCACATACGGTTCACGCCCACGCTGTCGCGGCATGCTACCAGTGTTAAAGACTGCGATGGAGCTCCGTATGCCACGGCAAACTGGCTGACACTGACGGCGGCGGTGCACAAATGCTGCGCAGCTAGCGCCATTCGACGGCCAATACCGCGGTTCCTGGTGTGTCCGCTGTGCCGTGCGTGTGATCATTGCTTGTACAGCCCTCTCGCAGTGTCCGGAGCAAGTATGGTGGGTCTGACACACCGGTGTCAATGTGTTCTTTTTTCCATTTCCAGGAGTGTATCTTCCACCTCCAGGCTCTATATTGGTTACCTCCGCGTTGAGCACCACTACATTACCGTGTTTTATTGACCTCGGCTACAGCGTAAATCATTAATAGGTATTCATAGCTATTTACGACGTCTTTCGAAACTGTAGTTACTATTACATTTAGTGTGGCTGCTTACAGTAGGCTTATCAAACCTCGTTCCCGGTCTCCCTCAAGGAGTAATCTTAGACAGTACCAGAAGTCGACCCAGTTTCTAGAGCATAGAGAAAACTGTTGTTCGTGTACATTCCTTGCTTTGAAAGATGCAGGAACATTTTTCCTCCTCGACTCATATAACGTTGTAAATATAAAACACCACAAATAACGTAACTTACATTCCACCTTTTGTGACAGTAATAAAAGTTTTATTTAGATGATAGGCGTTTCGCTTTGTTTGATCTGATTTTTTTGCTCCCTGTTTCATTCCTAACGTTCTTCCATACATAGGTGCTCCATTTTTACAACATTGCACTTCGCGGACGCTGGGTGTGTTTTTGTTTTCATATTGTGTAGACGCACTTACACCTCGTGTATTTTCTTTTGAGGCAAGACGAAATCGAATTTACCATATCGCAATATTAAAAAAAAGCACACGAGGTGTAAGTGCGTCTACACAATATGAAAACAGAAATATATCCAGTGTCAGTGAAGTGCAATGTTCTAGATCTCATGCACTTATGAGTGGAACAGCTTTAGAAACGATTTAGGAAGCAAAAACATCTGACTATTGAAGATGCTTTGAAATAAAGCAAAACGCGTATGTTCTAAATACGACCTTTATATCATTCACAAAAGACGGTACATGAACTATATTACTTGTATAATTGTGGCTGCAGAAAAAATGAAGCCTCAAAACAAAAAGAAAACATGTAAAATATTGCATTTAAATGGCAGTCACCACATAAGGCATACATCGTAAACTATATAGGTCACTGAGCCTGCAAAAGAACTGGCGTTCTGCAATCATCTGCATTTGAGTCATCGTGCATTTGAGTTAAACACTGCTTTATCCAGCAACCAACTTACAGTTGCTACAAATGTAATGGACGAGGGGGGGAGTGGGGGGAAGAAAACGCAACTGGAACTGACGCGCTTCTAACAATTAATTGTACAAAGATGGGCGTCACTTAGAGAAGAAGTAGTGGTAAAGTTGACACCGCTCAAGTATATAGCCAGAGTGTACAGGCGGTAGGTTATTACTATTAAACTACTGGCCATTAAAACTGCTACACCAAGAAGAAATGCAGTGATAAACGGGTAATCATTGGAGAAATATAATATACTAGAACTGACATGTGATTACATTTTAACGCAGTTTGGGGGCATAGATCCTGAAAAATCAGTACCGAGAACAAGCACCTCTGGCCGCAATAACGGCCTTGATACGCCTGGGTATTGAGTCAAACAGAGCTTGGATGGCGTGTACATGTACAGCTGCACATGCAGCTTCAACACGACATCACAGTTCATCAAGAGTAGTGATTGGTGTATTGTGACAGCCAGTTGCTCGGCCACCATTGACCAGACGTTTTAAATTGGTGAGAGATCTGGTGTGCTGGCCAGGACAGCAGACGAACATTTTCTGTATCCAGAAAGGCCCGTACAGGACCTGCAACATGCGGTCGTGCATTATCCTGCTGAAATGTAGGGTTTCGCAGGGATCGAATGAAGGGTTGAGCCACGGGTCGTAACACATCTGAAATGTAACGTCCACTGTTCAAAGTGCCGTCAATGCGAACAAGACGTGACCGAGACGTGTAGCCAATGGCACCCCATACCATCACGCCAGGTAATACGCCAGTATGGCGATGACAAATATACGCTTCCAATGTGCGTATCCGCGATGTCGCCAAACACGGATGCGACAATCATGATGCTGTAAACAGAACCTGGATTCATCCGAAAAAATGACGTATTGCCATTCGTGCACCCAGGTTCGTCGTTGAGTACACCATCGCAGCCGTTCCTGTGTGTGATGCAGCGTCAAGGGCGACCGCAGCCACGGTCTCCGAGTTGATAGTCCATGCTGCTGCAAACGTCGTCGAACTGTTCGTGCAGATGGTTGTTGTCTTGCAAACGTCCCCATCTGTTGACTCAGGGATCGAGACGTGGCTGCAGGATCCGTTTCAGCCGTGCGGATAAGATGCCTGTCATCTCGACTGCTAGTGATACGAGGATGTTGGGATCCAGCACGGCGTTCCGTATTACCCTCCTGAACCCACCGATTCCATATTCTGCTAACAGTCATTGGATCTCGACCAACGCGAGCAGCAATGTCGCGATACGATAAACCGCAATCGTGATAGGCTACAATCCGACCTTTATCAAAGTCGGAAAAGTGATGGTACGCATTTCTTCTCCTTACACGAAGCATGACAACGTTTCACCAGACAACGCCGGTCAACTGCTGTTTGTGTACGAGAAATCGGTTGGAAACTTTCCTCATGTCAGCACGTTGTAGGTGTCGCCACCGGCCCCAACCTTGTGTGAATGCTCTGAAAAGCTAATCATTTGCATTTCACAACATCTTCTTCCTGTCGGTTAAATTTCGCGTCTGTAGCACGTCATCTTATTGGTGTAGCAATTTTAATGGCCAGTAGTGTATAATCTGACGAGACTGTTTGTTTCTCAGCATCAATATGCCGGGTGATCAAAAAGTCAGTATAAGTTTGAAAACTGAATAAATCACAGAATAATGTAGATAGAGAGGTACAAATTGACACACATGCTTGGAATGACATGGGGTTAGAACCAAAAAATACAAATGTTGAAAAAATGTCCAACAGATGGCGCTTCATCTGATCAGAATAGCAATAATCAGCATAACAAAGCAAAGATGATGTTCTTTACAGGAAATGCTCAATATGTCCACCATCATTCCTTAACAATAGCTGTAGTCGAGGAATAATGTTGTGAACAGCACTGTAAAGCATTTCCGGAGTTATGGTGAGGCATTGGCGTCGGATGTTGTCTTTCAGCATCCCTAGATATGTCGGTCGATCACGATACACTTGCGACCCAATGCCATTAATCGCTCGGACTGAGGTCTGGGGACCTGGAAGGCCAAGCATGACGAGAGTGGCGGCTGAGCACACGATCATCACCAAACGACGTGCGCAAGAGATCTTTCTCGCGTCTAGCAATATGGGGTGGGGCGCCATCCTGCCTAAACATCGTACGTTCCAGCAGGTGTTCTGTAACATATCGGCGTACCTCTCACTCGTCACGGTAGCAGTTACAAAACCGGAACCAAACATTTTCTCGAAGAAAAAAGCCCCAAAACGGTAGATGTGGTAAATCCAACCCATACCGTGATTTTCTCGTCGTGCAATGGAGTTTCCACGACACTTATAGGATTTTCGGTAGCCCAAATTCTGCAAAAAAATGGTTCAAATGGCTCTGAGCTCTATGGGACTTAACTTCTGAGGTCATCAGTCCCCTAGAACTTAGAACTACTTAAACCTAACTAACCTAAGGACATCACACACATCCATGCCCGAGGCAGGAGTCGAACCTGCGACCGTAGTGGTCGCGCCAAATTCTGCAGTTGTGGGTGTTGACAGACCCTTGGAGCGTGAAATGAGCTTCGTCGGTCCACAACACGTTACTCGACCAATCGTCATCTTGCGCCATCTTTTGAAACGCCCACACCGCAAATGCCTTCCGCTTCACTAAATCGCCAGGTAACAGATCATGATGCCGATGGGTTTTGTACAGATAGCATCGGAGAGTACGCGTAAGTGCCAACCAAACAGTAGTGTATGGAACGCCGGTGCGACGTGCATAGACGAACCCGCTACAGTCTCCATTTCTTCTTGAACTGTCGCAGCAGCATTACGCCTTGTGCTCGGTCGTCCAGTACGGAGTCTATCGTCTAAACAACCCGTGGCTTCGAACTTCGACATCATTCTCGCCACAGCTGCATTTGTCAACGGGCCTTGACCCGTTCGAATCCCCTTCCTATGGCGATAGGATCGTACGCTGAACTAGCACATTCCCCATTCTGATAATACAGCTTCACTAAAAGCACCTTTTCAGGTAACGTCAACATGCTGCGACTGCTGGTGCATCTGATTCTCTCTCTCATTACAGTTAATTTTATAAAAAATTGTCATGCGCAGTCACTGACGTTTTGCTGTCCAGCGCCATCTGTCGGACATTTTGTGAAATTTTCTTTTGTTGTTGTTCTAATAAAACCCCATGTCATTCTAAGCATGTGTGTCAATTTTTACCCCTCTATCTACATTATCCCGTGGTTTATTAAGTTTTCAAATTTATACTGACCTTTTGAGATTGAGAATTACTATAGAAGTGAATGATAATAGTAATTTAAAAATTAATTGGTGTGAGTTTTTTAATTGCTTTGGCTTCTGTTTGCTCACTGGCGTCCGTAAATTTGGCCTAATACGTTATTATTCCTTCAGCTCATATTAATTCCGCAACTTTTCATTAATAGATATCTACTTTTTATACATAGAAGTGTTTGGTGAAGAAAACAACGAAATTTAATTTTTTTCCTTCCAATTTTATGTTTCCGGTCGACCCTCAGTCGGTTTTACATTCTTATGGATGTGGTCCGTCAGTACAAATAAATGACGCGAAACAAGCAACCTTTCTTTTAGTTGCATAGACGGACCACAACGCCAAGAATAATTTCTTAACTTGAATTTAGTTCAAAGTAACGGAAGCTATACTAAACCGTAACACGAAACTGAATATAAACCGAAGACATTGAAAAATTAGACCATATGTACGTAATACACGAGGTAATCTGTATCATTAAGATTCTTTCAGTACATGCATGACTCGCAGGCTAGCAATTCATGTTTGGTTGACAAGATCTGGTGAAACTTGTGCGCTATGACAGTGCGACCACAATACAGACAAGTAAGTGTAAGTAACATTTTGTTTAAGTAAAATGTATGGTGTGAACTGTTTCCAATCTATAAGCATCATACGTAAATAGAAAACTGTATTACTTTGAAAAAAATCAACTGCAGGCGCCTTTAATATAAAAGGTGAAACATCCTTATGTATTAAGGACTGTTGCTCGAGAACCCAAACATACATACATACTTTTAGGGGACTTTTTTTTTTTTTTACTACCACGAGCGATTTGGACTATTAACCCGATCAGATGGCTACAGTAGGACATTTTAACTGACAGTCGCTGCCTGGTTCAAATGGCTCTGAGCACTATGGGACTTAACATCTGATGTCGTCAATCCCCTACAACTTTTAACTACTTAAACCTAACTAACCTAAGAACATCACACACATCCATGCCTGAGGCAAGATTCGAACCTGCGACCGTGGCAGTCGCGTGATTCCGGACTGAAGCGCCTAGAACTACTCGGTCTCAGCGGCCGGCTCGCTGCCTAGTATCGGCGAATAAATACAATATTGCAGTGCCTCTGTCGTTAAGAAGTACTATACAATGCATGCGTATCAGAAGGAACATTGCATAGTACATCTTAGCAACACAAGAGACACTGCAGTATTTTATTGTGTAACTTACTTTTTGATGTCCGAACTTATTTTTTACAACCCATAAAAATATAAGTACACCAAGTTTAACAGAGTCGTTACGTGGTGCTCTATGTAATAGGCAAGTCCGGTAGCCGCCCAGCTGAGACGAAAGAAGTCTTTCTGTCTTCGTCAGAGGATGCTTTTACTAGCGCGTTTAAAGTCGATATGTCACGCCTGATATTCTAGCACGAATGAACTGCAAACACATCATCGGTTGTCTGAGGTGAGCAGTCTTCTGAGAACCAAGTACGGAGGAGAAGAAAGTGAAATGGCGCTGGCGACATCCGTTAGAAATAAGGGTCGGCGGCCTTCCGAGGCGAAGGTCAGCAGGGCGCGCCTCAAGGCCACCTCTCACAGCCGGCGCGCCGCGGCGGCTGCCTGACCACCGCTAAACTTACACATCCACGCAACTGCAAGGGACGCACGGATTTAGAAGCTGTGTCCGTGTTCACCGTGAAACGGGGTCCGATCCCCGACTCAAAATCCAAACCGAGATTTTTTGCGGTTTCTAAAAAACCTTGTAGCTGAAGGCACAAACGATTTATTTCACCGATCACGACCGTTTCCTCTCCACATCCCGCCCCTATGAGCTAACAAGGGGACCGCGCCAACTCCCCATCACCGGTTTAGTCCAGATTTGTACTATATACAGGGCTTGGCCAGAAATAAAAAAGTGACACAAGTGGGAACTCGAGATGGCCAAGTACTTAAAGAAAGTTTTGGTGCGAGTCGGAAGAGGAGACATGAGTCAGTCATTTATGTTAGCATAGCGTTGAGGCAACGACTGGTGCAGTGAGAAAAGTGCAGATCGGTAAGCCGAGGGTAGTGTGGTCGAGTCCCAATGCGCATTTTTTTTTTTTAATTTCCGATGTTTTACTTTACTTGCAAAAAGAATAAACTGAAATAATGATCAATATATTGCGCTCACTAATATTTTCATAAAATGCACGAAAAAGAAACGCAAAGGAAAATTTAGAATTGCAAATAAATTTCTGCGAAAGGATTGTACTTACAGCGTCCAGAAGGACTCTGTAAATAACTTTCCAAGAGGGAATTGTAATTAAAGTGTTCTGACTCCGCATTCTGCTAGTTTCACTTCGACCTTCTAGTAGCTCACGGCAGCTAATGAAACCTTGAGATGTCTATTTTTATCGTCAAGGAAAAGTATTTTATCAAGAAGCTTCAAAACTAACCTTATCTCATCGAGAGAGAGAAAAAAATCACATCCCAAGAAGACTGCACCAAAATACATCCCATTGTGCATCACCAAACATCCTCACCAATATTTGGCAAAATGATGCACTGCCGGTCCCGGCGGAGGTTCGAGTCCTCCTTCGGGCATGGGTGTGTGTGTTTGTCCTTAGGATAATTTAGGCTAAGTAGTGTCGAAGCTTAGGGACTGATGACCTTAGCAGTTAAGTCCCATAAGATTTCACACACATTTGAACATTTTTTTGATGCACTGTCAATGGTTTACCGCCAAACTGTGCGATGAGAGAGGACCTTTTATAATTGTAAACCAAGTTTGTTTTTCTATAGAAATTTTTAACATCCACGTAATAGTAAAGAAGCGAAGTTTACAACGTGTGCAATATGCCGAGAAAATTACTGCTTCCCCTGTTTTTACGATACTTCGTGGTATTGTGCTTAGCGTTGATGACTCTCTTGGGGTCCTAGGTTCGATTCCCGGTCGGGTCTGCGATTTTCTGCGCTCGGAACTGGTTGTGTCTGTTGTCGTCATCATCATCAACACGGAAGTCGCCGCAGGGGCGTCAACAAAGACGGCCGAATCCTCCAGAAGGTGGATCCCGTCCACAAATGCCACACGCACATTTCTTTCTCTCCGCAGCATGTGTAAACCATCAACCGTACAATAACAACAGTACCTAATTTTACATACGAAGTTCTCGCGCATGCCTTAGAATCCCCTCCCAGAAATTTATTTGCAATCCCAAATTTTCCTTTGCATTCCCTTTTCACGCCTTTTATGAAAATATTAATAAATACGAGATATTTGTATTCATTTTCCGTTAAAGTAACTTAAAAATTGAAAGTAAAGAAAGTTTCTGCGTAGGAACACAACCCTCCAACTCCCGAATTACTATTCTGTATTCTTTCCGCTGCACCAACCGTTGCCTGGATACTAAACTAACATAAAGATCTCATGTCTCGCCAGACCCGCGCCAAAAGACTTTTTTTTTTTTTTTTTTTTTTTTTTTTTTTTTCGAAACGCTAGGCCATCTGGAACTCCCGTTTCCGTCACTTTCATTTCTGGCCACGCCTTGCATATAACACAAATTTGGACGAAATCGGTGATAAATAGTAGGTGCGGTCCCCTTGTAAGACTGAAAAATAAAGATTTCAAGCTTTTCAGTGAGATATATTTGTTTTCGGATGAGAAATCTACATACGAGTAGATATATTCTAATTTTGGTCAGCGCACTTCATCAACTGTTTTTCAAGATAGTAGAACCTCTCGCTGAAGTGCGATTCTGGAATTTCTGAAAAATTCCCATGGACGTCATAGGGCAGCAAAGTAACCATGCTGACATTCACCATCATCGAGTTAGGAAAATCTCGGAAAACTTAAATCACACAAGGCAGACTATGGTCTCGGCCGCTCTCCTCCCGACAGGAAGTCCAATGTTCTATACGCTACCCCACCTCGCTCTTTGAATGTTAAGACACGTACAGATTAGTCAACAGCAAAATTATTAACATTTCGCCGGCCATCTCATATATATATATATATATATATATATATATATATATATATATATATATATATCACAGTCAATGGCGTAACATGGCTATTTTCTGTATTTGGCACATCACATCATACACAGGTCTTAACAATTGTGCCACCTTGCTCGTTTTATTTGCCGTATCGACTCAATTTGTTTTACATGTCGTTATGACGGAGGGAATGTTAGTTCAGTGTCATCTTCTGCATCCTTGATATATAATTCAATGTCAACTCTACCACACAACTGTATCTATCAGCAGAAATGTATGTCTTTAATACCAAACGTCGTCCTATTATCCCTTCACTTAGTTCCAGCAGCTGTTTGAAATACTTTTTAATGTTACTGCATTACTTTATTCTGCAGTATCTGTATAAAGCAAGACATATAAAATGTTTAAAAGCTCTGTCAACCCAGTTTTTGATGAAGATGGAATCTACAGCTTTATATCTTCCTGTCGCCGAAACACTGATGCATAGCTGTACAAAAAGGTATACGTTAAAAACATTGCAATTATTATTTTTAGGTTCGTCGAGTATATTTTTGGAATACACCACGTAAATATTATGTCGTTTCCATTTTAAGCTCTTGCATAAGTGCTAAAAACCGCACCGTCAAATGACAACTTTTCTCAAGTTCAATTATCTTTAAAAAAATTATTTGGCTCCGGTATTAATATCAATTCTCCTATTGTACGTTTCCAATGTTGCTGAAATCAGTGCTGTATTTTCGAGTTTCGTACTACTTTTTTGAGCCAGATGAGACTCTCCTGTATGCACATTACTCGCTCTACGCCAAGTTTTAAGCGTATTGACACTTTGATTACTATGGACGGAGCGCTGTATCTGTGGTTTTATGGAAGACGGAAGGAATCGACTCCGGTTTTGTTTGGAATTCTCTGGAAATATATAGGGAATCAATAGAAAGGGTAACCCAAAAGAAGAGGAAGTAATTTTGACCCTGCTGTTATACGAATTCCAGTTGTTGGAGTTCACCTTATAGTTTGAAAGTGACATCCTTCTCTGCTTCAAATTGACGACAAAGAAGTTATTTTCATAGTTATCTCGACAGCCAGCGAAATCTGGGCAGCATTTCATTTTCTGGGGGCGAACTTGGATTGTAGCCTTAGATTCTTTTGTGTTGTCATTCAGTCTAGAGAGGAGCATATAAGGCGGCGGAAGTTTTGTGTTGTATTTAGGTGCTATTTGTTATGGGGGGAGTTATAAGTCAACGAAATAGATATTGCGTCCAAAAAAGAGGTGACTGCCCTTCTGACCCTCAGCAAAAATTAAGTAATGCGCTTAAAAGATGAGAGCACACATCATCAGTTGCCTAAGCGGTCTGCTACTAATAACTGGAACTACTCACAACCCCAAGTACCTAGTATTATCTGTATGGAGTGAGTTAATGGAACTTTCAATAAAAAGTTAGAGGAATACAAAAATGGTTCAAATGGCTCTGAGCACTATGGGACTTAACTTCTGTGGTCATCAGTCCCCTAGAACTTAGAACTACTTAAATCTAACTAGCCTAAGGACATCACACACATCCATGTCCGAGGCAGGATTCGAACCTGCGACCGTAGCGGTCGCGCGGTTCGAGACTGTAGCGCCTAGAACCGCTCGACCACCACGGCCGGCTGTGTTGGTGATGGTCTTCTGTCTGAACAGTGGTTTGATGCAGCTTTCCACTCTGTTCTGTCCTGTGGAGATTTCTTCACGTCTACATAGTTATTCCGAACTAAATCCATTTCAGGCTTCTTCCTGAAGTCCAACTTCGGTCTCTCTCTACAGCTTTTGCTTTCCACACTTCAATTCATTACCGGCTTTAACATCTCACGGTGCTTAATATGTAATATGTTCCTCATCAATCTATCCCTTCCCTCATTCAAGTTGTGCTATAAAGATCCTTTCTCCCCAAATCGATTCAGTATCTATTCTTAATTACTCGGTCTACTATTCTTACCTTCAAAATTCTTCTGCAGAAACACATTTCATAAGCTTCTGTTCTCTATTTGTCTGAGCTGTTCATCGTCCATGTTTCACATATACAGGAACAAACGCTCCAGACATGTAATTCCAGAAAAGACTTTCTGAAACTTACATTTTTATTCTATGTTGAGATATTTTTCTTTCTCAGAATAGCTTTTCTTGCAATTGACAGTCTGCATTTTATACCCTACACTGCACTGTCCTTGGTTATTATATTGTGAGCGATATTTAAAAAAAAAATTGAAACAGTCATCAATCCGATGATTGTTTTGAACACCTCAGCGCTTTGCTAGGCCTGGTCCTGTTGGAGAGGGGAAATTCAACAGTTAATTTTTCAGGACAGGACCCATGTCCGGAAAGGCACAGGAATGCTGTTTTTTTAGTCGCTAGTCCGTGCGTTCATTGTACGCTGACACAAAAAAAACCCAAAGTAAATTTTCCGCCACCATTCTCAAAACGTCGAGCATCCCGTATGACGTCAAAAAGAAGAGGTCTTAATACGTACACTGCTGTCCATTAAAACTGCAACACCAGGAAGAATTTTAAATAACAAAATTTTTCTCATAGTGTGGCCAATGTATAGCAGCAATAATCGTAGGTATATAAGGGTGCGTAATTTAGTGCACAGAGTTGCCTCCTCTGGAAGCAACACTGGCTTTAACCGCAGTGCATATCGAGGATAACTGTGCTTCGATGACAGAAACCGATGTGTCATTCCACGATGCTTCTGCTCTGTGTCAAAGTTCATCGACTGTAGTAAGTTCATCGATCATAGTGGATGGAGAGTAGAGTCCTGCCTGTGTTTCAGCAATCCATGACCAGTTGTTTTCAATGGGTGAGAGATCAGGAGAACGAAGTGGCCATGGTAACAGTCGAACCTCTGAATCAGGTAGGTCTGGACAGCACTGGCAACATGCGGCCTTGCATTATCTTGTTGAAATATGATGTCACGGAGACCTCGAAGATAGTGTACAGCCAATGGACCTAATACGTCGGAAATGTAATGCCTGCTGTCCAAATTACCAGTGGTGATCGTGTTAGGTATCCAATGGCACCCATTCCATCACGCCAGATGATAGACTCGAATGATGGTGACAAGTACCGACAGCATTCGTTCTCCTCGAAGCTTCCACACGAGGATACATCCACAGCGATGCTATAGGTAGGACCGCGACTCGTCTGGAGAGACGACTTTGAAATCCCCGTGAGTCCAGTGTTGCCGTTCGGCGCATCAGTTTCAACTCTCTCTGTTTCAGTGTCAAGGGAAGCCGGGTTGCGGATTTTTTCTGCCCGGGAACTGGGTGTTTGTGTTGTCCTCATCATTTCATCATCATCATCATTCGTGACAGTGGCTAGACTGGACTGTGAAAAAAATTGGACTGTGTGAAAATTGTGACTTTGTATGAGCGCTGATGACTGTGCAGTTGAGGGCCCACACACCAAACATCATCATCAAGGGAAGCCACAACAATAACCACCGCGCTAACAGTCTGTGTTGATCCAGATGTCGCCACCCTGTCCGTGTGGACACCTGTCTTGTTCCAAAGAAGCCCATTTCCTGACTCAAGGTACGTGACGTAGCTGCACAATCCCGCATGTCCGAGCGAACAGTATCACTGTCCCCACAGGCGCTAGTTGCTCGGAGCCGATGAAGACCCTGCACGACGTTATCACCCTCCTAACACATCGCTTCCGTATTCTCATGACAGTCGTGGGATCCCACCTATGCGAGCAGCAATATCACGGAAAATAAATCGCAGTCTCGATAGGTCACAATCCTCCCACTGACGAATTTCTACTCGTGTTGGTAGATGTTTCGCCTTCTGACACGATGCATGACACTATCTTCCGACAAGAAACCAACAAGCACGCACGTCTCAAATGGCAAGGAATACAATTAGTAAACATGACCCATCCAAAATATGGAGAGATCAATCTTGATCGTCCTCTGGCGTACAAGCAGCATTTTGAGGATAAACGAATGAAGGAGTAAGCCAAAAATAAAATCCTTCGCAAAATTGCTGCTAACACGAGGGAATCCCGACCACAAACCCTGAAAACGATGGCACCGTGGCCGCGCAGTTTGAGGCGTCATGCACGGACTGCGCGGCCCCTCCCGCCGAAGGTTCGAGTTCTCCCTCGGGCATGGGTGTGTGTGTTGTTGTTAGCGTAAGTTAGCTTAAGTAGTTTGTAAGTCTAGGGACCGATGACCTAAGCAGTTTGGTCCCCTAGGAATTCACACCCATTTGAACATTCGATGGCACTAGCAACATGTTACAGTGCTGTAGAATATGTGTGGCCAGTCTGTTTCAGATCCACCCAAGCAAACATAGTTGAAGAAGCATTAAACGAAACGTGTAGGCCTGTTACAGGTTGTCTGAAACCTAGGCCGCTTGTAAAACTCTATCAACTCGCTAGCATAGCGTCTTCAGATATTCGTCGTGAAGTAGCAGCCAGTGAGGAGAGAACAAGTAAGGCTCATCAGGAAAAGCATCCATTACATGGGAACCATTCCAGCAACCCCAAGATTGAGGTCCAGAAGCAGTTTCCTGTACACCAGTTCAGTCTTGCAAACAACAGCGGCTTCAGCAAGGACATAACTGTGAATTTCTCGAATTGAGACTAGCTGTACCTGGCTCTCCCTTCGGGAACCCTCCCATCTGGGTATGAACTGAATTGGATATGTGGTGGTTACTCAGCCGTCTTCGTTCTGTAGTTGGAAGGTTCAAGGAGTAATCTCCGTAAACGTCACTTCTCTGTGGATATCACCAACTGTTCCAGAGGAGAATCACAGACAAAGGAGAACCTACTGGATTCTCAGTTAGGTTTTGTATCTTACACAGACGAGCCGCACGGGGTAGCCGCGCAGTCTGAGGCGCCTTGTCAAGGTCCTTTCGGTTCCACTCGTCGGAGGTTCGAATCCTCCCTCTGGCATAGGTGTGTGTGTGTTGTCCATAGCATAAGTTAGTTTAAGTTAGATTAAGTAGTGTGTAGGCCTAGGGAGCGATGACCTAAGGAGTTTGGTCCCATAAGACCATACCACGAATTTCCAGTTCTTACACAGACGAAGATCTGCTTGCGACTCCGGGCTCTATTTAAGTTGCAAGGTTTTGGTTAACAGTAGTGTAGCTTGACAATTCTTTCTTTCATTCGTTTTTAATGGTTGTTGCCATGTATTGTATTTTTTTACTGACTCGAATAAATAAATAAAATAAATGGCACTCAGATGAGACTCCTAACGAAAAACCAGTTGCGTAATGTTTCTTTAGACAGGGTGTTAAAAAGGAGGTATTCCATATTTCAGAGATGGAAGTATGAACCAAAACAAGAAAAAAATGTGCTGTAAATATGGGCTGTAAAATACATAACTATGAGCACTTGTTCAGTACAAGAGATGTTTTACAGTAACGAAGGTGAGCAAGTTCTCTTAGCTGTTAAGGTAAGCATTTTAGAGCCCATGTTTACTGGACGTTTTTGTGTTGTTTTGGTCCACACTACCGCCTCTCAAAATATGTTTTTTTTTTACAAAAAAATGGCTCAGAGCACTATGGGACTTGACATCTGAGGCCATCAGTCCCCTAGAACTTAGAACTACTTAAACCTAACTAACCTAAGGACATCACATACATCCATGCCCGAGGCAGGATTCGAACCGGCGACCATAGCGGTCACGGGTTTTTTTTTTTTTTTAACACCCTTTATACAGAATAGAGATGGCGTTACTCCAATCTACATCGCGCAGTTGTGCTGAAATGCTAATACCTTGCATATCCTAGCATGTTGTACGTTTCACGTCGATCTGACGTTTCTTGCTTGCCGCCTACATAGTGGTGTTATTTTAATCACCAGCAATGTATTACATCATGATTGCCTTCGCGAGACTGTTACAAATCCCACAGAAAGTTTGAAGTGGGATACACTTGCAGGTATACGACGCACTAAACTGAAGGGGCTGCTCACTAAATTCCAAAATCCGATTCTCGCCGCGGATGTAGAGCATATATTATTACCACCAACTTTCAAATCGCGCAATGATCACCATTCAAAGATAAGGGAAATTTGAGCTCGTACTGAGGCGTTCAGACAGTTGTTTTTTCCTCGCGCGATCCGCGAATGGAACAGAGTGGGAGGAATATGACTTTGGCGTGAATTGTGCCATCCACCACACACCGCTTGGTGGCTAGCGGAGTATTACCGGGTGATCAAAAAGTCAGTATAAATTTGAAAACTGAATAAATCACGGAATAATGTAGATAGAGAGGTACAAATTCACACACATGCTTGGAATGACATGGGGTTTTATTAGAACCAAAAAAATACAAAATTTCAAAAAATGTCCGTCATCTGATCAGAATAGCAATAATTAGCATAACAAAGTAAGACAAAGCAAAGATGATGTTCTTTACAGTAAATGCTCAATATGTCCACCATCATTCCTCAACAATAGCTGTAGTCGAGGAATAATGTTGTGAACAGCACTGTAAAGTATGTCCGGAGTTATGGTGTTGTCTTTCAGCATCCCTAGAGATGTCGGTCGATCACGATACACTTGCGACTTCAGGTAACCCCAAAATCAATAATCGCACGGACTGAGGTCTGGGGACCTGGGAGGCCAAGCATGACGAAAGTGGCGGCTGAGCACACGATCATCACCAAACGACGCGCGCAAGAGATCTTTCACGCGTCTAGCAATATGGGGTGGAGCGCCATCCTGCATAAACATCGTACGATCCAGCAGGTGTTTATCAGCCTTGCTGGGGATGATGCGATTCTGTAACATATCGGCGTACCACTCACCCGTCACGGTAGCAGTTACTGACGTTTTTCTGTCCAGCGCCATCTGTCGGACATTTTGTGACTTAGGTTTTTTTTGTCTAATAAAACCCCATGTCATTCCAAGCATGTTTGTCAATTTTTACCTCTCTATCTACATTATTCCGTGGTTTATTAAGTTTTCAAATTTATACTGACTTTTTGATCACCCGGTAAGTAGATTGGAATAATTTCATTACTGTTATTACACGTTCATTTGACTGTACATCGATGTATATGCTCGCACCCCCAGCGTGAACTGGGTGGAAAAAAAAGAACAGGTCACATCTGCACAGGTGAGCAGTTCGCGAGGTCCTCGGTTCGCATCCCGGACGGTCAGACAGCAGGTGGAGGGCGGGCGCGAGGTGCGTGTCGTGATCTGGAGACGCTCCATTGATGGACTTTCTTCCGCTTTCCATTTCGCGGGCGGCGTTACGCTACCTGCGCGGCATACGCGCGACGCCGCAGCGGCGGGCCTTTCACCGCTCAGCTGTCCCGTAGGCGTGGTCTCGGCGGCGGCGCCTTGGCCAACCAGTCCGGGCGGCGGCGGGTGCCGTTGTCGCTGGCGACCCAGTTCTAATGGATGCAACGCGCCGCGAGAGGGGGGCAGTGGCGCGGGAGGGGTCACGGGTGCGTATAAAAGTTGAGCGCACCGCACCACCGTCACATTCACTCGTGGGCTTCCAGCAGTAGCTCGCACCAAGTGGTGAGTTCTGTGCCGTCCGGCTTCTCGTACAGCTCGGCTGGAAGGCGAACCCGGCCCGCTCGCTCGCTTCGGCCATTCCGCCGCCGAGGACTCCGAATTTCAGTGTTGCGATGCTGCGGCCCGGTTCGTCTTGCAGTTTTGCCAGTGCTTTCGATCGCTTAACCGGAACTGCGTTACCGCGGGGGACGGTCGTTACGCCACTCTCGACGTGCCTCCGCTGACCTCATCTGAGCACGATCTTTTTTTGTGTATGACGGTGACGGTACTGGACATCGTCGTTTCGCCGTCGACGGACGGATACTGTTCATCTTACTTTAAATGCGGTTATTGCATTAAGTGTTAATTCCTGTCGCTGGCTACTTGCTCGTACAGGTGTCGGTTCGAAAGTGACCCAGAAAATGTAGGACATCTTATGGTCAAGCCTTCTCGGGGTGCGGTAACTTCCAGTTCGCCGAACTCAGCTGTTGGTCAATTTTTTATTGCGTTCTAGTGAACTAGCTCAGCAGAATGTGTAAATTAGTCTGGAGAATTTCGTAACACGAAACGGGATACGATGGACCAATTAACGTACACTCGATTTTGCTCCACCACGTGTTCAGCGATTGTGAGAAACGTAGTCATATTCTGAGGATCTCCCACTTTTTAGTTCGTCCGCAAAACGCATTTCCGGTCAATACGGAATGAGGTTTCGTAATAGCGGTTTCCGTCTCCTCAGGACAAACATAAGAGAGAGGGAATCGGGACTTCGAAAAATGTATCCTACACAGTGACCAGATGACAAGTTTCACTCGTTTATTATGTCTCTAAGGGCATTTATTCGATTTTCTTTGATTCACGTGTAACGAATGCAAAAAAAAAACCTGGAGAGAATTTTTTATCTTCGTTAGTAGTTCATTTCCACTATCGCAATGAGAATCGAAGTAGAACAGTTTTTGCTCTCGTAACAAAAGTAAATTTTATACTATGTGAAATTATAAGCCAACAACATAATACCGAAAAGTACGTGCCTGGCTCAGTCGTTCATATGGGTTCAGAAATACATTTACAGAGTCTAGAACCCCTCTGATGCCAAGCGCGAATATAAAGCTTTTTAAGCTATACGGTGTCTAAAAATGCGTAGCTGCAACGAAAGAAAATTATGTAAGGAAGGACCGTCTTTTTTCGTAAGAAACCGCCCCGTTATCGCACGGGATAAGCTACAGAGGACTAGAAAACGCAGATCAAAGACGGGCAGAATGCAGTTCTGCTATACTGCGCTATTTGAAGGAGACTGCACAAAATTTATGAGAGTAGAAGAGCTAAAGTTCCTTAAGACAGTCTGCATTACTCGGTGAAAAATGAAATGATCGTATGGCGTTCAGGTCGGGAGTCCACACATGGGGAAATTTGGCCGCCGAGATGCAAATATTTTAGTTGACATCACGTTGGGTGACTTGCGTGTCGATGATGACGAAATGATGGTGAGGACGACACAACATCCAGTCTCCGAGCGTAGAAAATATCCGATCTGGCCAGGAATCGAACCCAGGCCTCTTACATGACAGTCAAACGCGCTCGCCTCTCGGCGAAGGAGGCGAACTGTAGTTGCTGATAGGTACGAGGATGAGAAAGTACAGAATCTTTATTCCAGTACTGTGTACATCGTATCTCAAAGGTACGCATATAGATTACATTGCCTCTTCCTATGACCAAGAATAGCAGCGTAGTTGTTAGGATACTGAAATGGAGGACTACGGCTTAAATTCGCGTTTGGGTACTGCGATATCGATTTTATTTCCTTTCCCACTTTTATTTTAGGCGAATAGTTTCTTCGCACACGTTTCTTGCTCTATACCTTTTTGCAGCTGCAGGTTTGTGTAGAATGTGTAGTACAGTGAGCCGCGCGGGATTAGCCGAGCGGTCTAGGCGCTGCAGTCATGGACTGTGCGGCTGGTCTGTAGGATAATTTAGGTTAAGTAGTGTGTAAGCTTAGGGACTGATGACCTTAGCAGTTAAGTCCCATAAGATTTCACACACATTTGAACATTTGAGTAAAGTGAGCGCTCGGCTTTGCAGGAGCCATGAGGTACCTGATCATCGTCGCCGCGGCGCTGCACGTGGTTCTGGGAGGCGTGAGCCAGGTGGCAGTGCGCCTGCCCTTCCTCAACCCTGCCGGAGTCACCTACCTGAACGGCCCCGCGCCCGCCGGCCTGGCCGCCGGTCCCGTGGGCTACGCCGCCGCCGCCCCCGCCGCCGTCGGCTACGCTGCCGCCGCCCCCGCCGCCGTGGGCTACGCCGCCGCCGCCCCCGCCGCCGTCGGTTACGCCGCCGCCGCCCCCGCCGCCGTCGGTTACGCCGCCGCCCCCGTGGCCGTGCCCACGGTGCACCACGTGCCCGGTGTGGCCGACGTGCCCGTCACCCGCATCGAGGCGCAGCCCGGCGTCGTGCAGCAGCAGATCGACGTCGCCCACCCGGCCGTGGCCACCCGCAAGTTCGAGGTGCGCCGGCCGGCCATCCAGAAGCAGTTCTACGACATCGAGGAGCGCGTCGTGATCAGGCCCGCGGGCTCCGCTCTGGTGGAGCTGGACGAGCCTACCAGCCGGCTGCAGCGCGGACCCACCGTCGTCAGCCCCGTGGGCCCGGGAGCCGCTGTCGCCGCCGGACCCGCCGTGGCCGCCCCCGCCGCCATCGCCGCCGGCCCTGCCTACGCTCCGGTCGTGGCCGCCACCCCCGCCCCCGTGTTCGTGTCCTCGACGCCCGCCCCCGCGCTGGGCGCCTACCCCGGCCCGGGCGGCCCCGCCCCCGGAGCTCCCGCGCAGTTCGAGAGCGACGACTCGATCTCGGTAGAGAACCCCGAGTTCTCGGCTAGGGCCGCGGCAGCCGCCCAGCAGCAGTACGAGTCGCAGCAGCGCGCGGCCGCCGCCCAGCAACAGTACGAGGCTCAGCAGCGTGCGGCAGCTCAGCAGCAGCAGTACGAGGCTCAGCAGCGCGCGGCGGCTCAGCAGCAGCAGTACGAGGCTCAGCAACGCGCGTCGGCTCAGCAGCAGCAGTACGAGGCTCAGCAACGCGCGGCGGCTCAGCAGCAGCAGTACGAGGCCGAGCAGCGCGCCGCCGCCGCAGCGCAGCACCAGGCCGCCGGCCCCCTGCCGTCGCCGCAGCCCGAGATCCGCACCAACGGCGCCCCCCTCGAGCAGATCGCGCGCGCTCAGCCGCTGGCCGGCCCCGACGTGGTGCCGTCCCTGCGCTCCATCCACCCCGAGGAGAACCAGGCTAACCAGCAGCGCCTCATCCAGCTGCTGACGGCCCGCGGCGGCGTTACCGAGGTGGGCTTCGGCCGCGCCGGACCCGCAGGCGCGCCAGTGGGCGACGCGGGCAACGTGCGCGCGCGCGTGCTGTCCGCCACGCCCGCGCCGGCCTTCGCCGCCCCCGCAGGTGAGCGCGTCTCCACCCGGCGCGTCGTCGTGTCCCGTCCCATCGAGACCCTGCAGGAAGTCGACGTGATCGAGCCCGTCACCAAGCTACACCGCGTCGCCGTCAACACGCCCACGCTGTTCAAGACGGTGCGCCAGGACATCGCCAGGGTGCCCACCACCGTGCCCGTGCTGGGCAAGACCATCGCCCACGCCGCCGTGCCCGTCGGTCTCTACCACTGAGCGTCCCTCCCACTGCCGCCGCAACCTCACACACCACACGGCGGTCTTACACTTCCCTCTTCCGAATACTCCCAGACGGCCACGACACAAACTCGTGTGCGGAGACGCATTTCCTTTTCTGTAGTAACACCGAGATCTTATGAAAGTCACTACACGAGAAACATTCCCTGACAACTGAATCTCTTTCACTAAATCCGTCAGTCTCGCGCGTAGCAATCTATACGAGTCAGTATAGAGACAAATGGTGCGATCGTAAGTATACACTACAGCTCTAAGGGAAAAATCCGCAGCCTCCAATATCTGAAGTCTGCCGAGATTTTCTCCTCCTTTTTTCTCTTCGACTGTAATGCCCCAGGCATCAGAGCATCTGTCGTCTCCCTCTCCTACACACACACACACACACACACACACACACACACACACACACACACACACAATCGCCAAACCTTGCCATGTCGATTCGTCGCGCTTTTCTTGCCCACTGTGGATCCGCAAAATGCAGCAACTGTTCTGGGAGTACTGTATGTACTATTTCACTGTGCCTACAAAAATATTCTAGCTCTTCCTTTATACAGACCTACTTATTGAAAATTCTTCAGACTACGCCCCTCTCGAACCTTTTTCGCGTTAAGTTCCCCCAGCATCACCGTAAGTAGGAAAAAAAAATATTCTTACCAGTTTCAATATCTGTGTGAATGCGTGTCAAACCTTTTTTTACTGCACAACACATGAGAACGATACTGAAGTGATATTAGTGTTTATTTATATACATTACAATGAAAATAAAGCAAATTTGTGACTATCTGTGTTAGAATTTTATTCACCCTTCCACATTCCTTATCCTGCATCCCATATTGTTTGTCAAAGTCAAAAGTATATGCGTAATGCTAAAATAATAAAACACTTACAGATTTCTCCTTTACTACATCACTGAGAGAACAAACTATTGCTACCTAAATAACCTTTTATTGGTTGCCAAATTATTCTCTTTCACCATTCCTGCTTTACAACAGCTCAATTTACTGCAGACTTTTGACATCAAACTTAAAAGAACATCCTCATAACCTGCTGGTAATGCGCATACGATAGCCGAAAATAAGGTAAGTCGGACAAATTTTTGGTGGAAATTGGTAAGTCCGTTGTTTCCTCTGCTGAAGGTGTTTGTTCTGATCACCTAGTTCGCCTATTTCTTTAAACCTGATACCAGTTACGGTAAGACAATTTTTGCAGAGTAAAATGACAATCAACGTCAGTTAACCTAAAATCTTTTACTGTTTTGATCTTAGCTGCAAAACCTACTGCTACCGAAGACTACTTAGTACTTCGCATCGTAATGGTCGTAATGGATAAATCTGTGAGCACAGTAGCTTCCAATATTTTTTATTTATTTATTCGTATGGCTCACGTACAGTTTAAAAATACACGTGTATGACATTAGTACGTATATGTATATAACACAGAAAGAAAAAAACTACATATAAAACTAACTAAATGTCAATATCTAAGTTCCTAATCAATATAAGAGCTGTATCATCAGCTTTCATGAGGTCGCTCCAGCCAAGGGGCATTCAGCTTTAATGTGCTTGATTGTCTAGTTCGGAGGCCCACTGTCATAAATCGGAGACTCTCTAGTACCCCAATTTTAAAGAGAGGCTACACATTGTCCATGCCCAGTCCGAGCTCTTCAATTTGACCCACAGTTTCCTGTCGAGTTCTGCGTCAGCAGTATCACAATTATACTTTCGGAACCACTCACGCTCTTCGGGATTTTCAATAAGTTGACAGTTCTGATCCCACAGGTCTCTCACGCCGGTATTACTGGTAACTAGCTGCGTTGCTTGACGTAATGGTGGATTTCTTGAACGGAGTCTATTTCGTCTGAAGCTCTCCATGTCATTCCACACAATTTTTGAATACTACTGTTACGAGTTTCTATCTTGAGAGCAGCATTTTCAAAAGGTTTTCTGTATAAAAGAAAGCGGTCAATGGTGACACCAAGGTACTTAGGGTACTAGTTATGGCAAAGAGTGTTTCCGTTAAGTTTCAATCTGAGCTCCGAGTTAGCTTGTTTGTTGTTCTAAAATAGGAGCTCATAACGGTAGATCTTCTGTAAGGATTGTCTACGCTTCTGCGAGATCATTGGTTCTATAAGCAAGAGCGATATCGTCCGCGTACCAGAATTCTGTTGATCGGGTACTGAGGAGATCAGAGATACGTACGTTGAATAATAGGGGGGCTAAGACAGAGCCCTGTGGTAGACCATTACTTAATTTCTTCTCCTTGCTCACATTTTCTAGTAATAACACGGAAATATCTATTGTTTATCATGGTGTTGATGAGAGTTACATCTTTTGGGCATCGGATTGTTTTTAGTAATTTGTATATCGTCCCTTTTCTCCAGACTGTGTCACATGCCACGATTGGGTCTACGAATACGACAGATGTCTTCACGTTTTCTAGGAAACCAGCCTCCATGAAAGTTGTTAGGGCCAGTATCTGGTCACAGCAACTTCCCTGTGGCCTGAAACCCACTTGCACAGCTGGGATATGTTCCAGAACGAAGCAGCAAATTCTGTTATAAATGAGCCCCTGCAAGAGTTTATGAGTACGGCTCAAAAGGGAAATTGGTCTGAAACTTTCAGGGTGGTCAGTTGGTTTACATGGTTTCAAAATTACAACCATTTTTGCTCTCTTTAGCTCGTTGGACAGTGATCAACTATCTAGGATGCTGGAGAAGAGGTGGACCGTCTATTTTTTTCACTATTACCCATGTTACCGTTACCCATGCTCCCAATGGTAATCAGACAGGAGTAGTGCAGTCTCATTTTGCGGTGCAGCTCTAAAAGGCTGCATTAGAATTCTATGGTCCAAAACTATCTATAGGTTTAAGTTCCATTCTTGAATAATTTGAAAGCTGGTTAAGTCCAGTTGCCGCATGCTGTCCTACTCTAAAAGACAAACAAATGCTTTAGCTGGTTTTTCTGCTCTTTTGAAGAAGGAATTATATTGAACACGGAATTCAACAAGAAGGTTCTTGCAGTAATATCAACTAGTCATTACTGATGAAAGGATCTGGATGTGAAAAACTCGTCGTAGACAATATTCGAGGTCATGCTGTTTGCCTTCGCTAGATAAGCTGTTGTCCGTTCACGCGCTGTCGTAATACCGCTCAAAGCTATGTTGTCTGAGTGAACTGGGAGCCAGGGAAACAGGTTCGACCCCAGCTCTGCTCACTCCAAGAGAAAGGCACACTACCGGGGCCCCGGGTCGTGCATATTGGCTCAGGAGCACGCGCTAGGCGTGGCTTAGTGACCTGACTGGTTTTGTCTGCATCAATGCCCTTCGTCTTGTTTTTGTACGTAAACTTGCAAACTAACTCATTAAAGTTACGGTATATCTCCTGGTTTTTGTTGCGCAAGTTATCAGTAATTGTTCATACTTACACAGTGGGAGCTACCTCTGGCAACACACTTCCAGAAATCGACAACAATACTAAGTAACTGTTTTGGAATGGCCTACCTCCAGATGAGTCTTTGGATCGGTACTCACGACTGTTGTAGCTATGTGTGAGGCTTATATATTGGAACTTGGCGTTTCACACGGTTCACATAATAAACACTAATGAACCATAATATTATGACCAACTGCTTAAAACAGTTAGGTCCTCCTGCGTCACCAAATACAGAATGATACTGCGTGGCATGGATTCGACAAGTCTTTGTTAGGTTTTCGGAAGTAAGAGGCTCTATACAGGGTGGCCCAATGATAGTGGCCGAGCCAAATATCTCACGAAATAAGCATCAAATGAAAGAAACTACAAACAACGAAACTCGTCTAGCTTCAAGGGGGAAACCAGATTGCGCTATGGTTGGCCAGCTAGATGGTGCTGCCATAGGTCAAACGAGTATCAACTGCGGTTTTTTTTTTTCAAATAGGAACCCCCATTTCTATTACATATTCGTGTAGTACGTAAAGAAATATGAATGTTTTAGGTGGACCACTTTTTTCGCTTTGTGATAGATGGCGCTAGTGCGTGGTATCACGTAAGATTAAGCCAGTGCGGACGGTATTTGCTTCGTGATACATTACCCGTGTCAAGATGGACCGTTTACCAATTGCGGAAAAGGTCGATATCGTGATGATGTATGGCTATTGTGATCAAAATGTCGAACGCCCGTGTGCTATGTATGCTGTTCGGTATCCTGGACGACATCATCCAAGTGTCCGGACTGTTGTGTCTAGGCAAGACAGCCTAGACACAATGGGAGGAAGCCGAAAGGCACGCGCTTAAACTCACGCAGGCCGGCGTGAGGTCTGAAACAGGATACGTAATGAATGCTATAAAGAAAAGTACGTAGCTTCTGGAATACTTAACTTTAATCCATCATTGGTGTACATCGCTCTTGACGATACAAGTTATGCTTTTTAGATAAATGCACTATACTGTAATGGCGCCTTGCTAGGTCGTAGCCATTGACTTAGCTGAAGGCTACTCTAACTATCTTCTCGGCAAATGAGAAAGGCTTCGTCAGTGCTGTCGCTAGCAGAGTCGTCCGTACAACTGGGGCGAGTGCCAGTACGTCTCTCTAGACCTGCCGTGTGGTGGCGCTCGGTCTGCAATCCTGACAGTGGCGACACGCGGGTCCGGCGTATACTAATGGACCGCGGCCGATTAAAAGGCTACCACCTAGCAAGTGTGGTGTCTGGCGGTGACACCACACGCACCGTTCGCCGGATAGTTAGGTTATTTAAGGAAACAGGAAGTGCTCAGCCACATGTGAAACGTCAGCAACCTGCAACAAATGATGATGCCCAAGAAGGTGTTTTAGCTGCTGTCGCTGCTAATCTGCACATCAGTAGCAGATAAATTGCGCAAGAATCGCGAATCTCAAAAACGTCGGTGTTGAGAATGCTGCTTCAACATCGATTGCACCCGTACATGCACCAGGAATTGCATGGCGACAAATTTGAACGTCGTGTACAGTTCTGCCACTGGGTACAAGAGAAATTACGGGGTGATGACAGAGTTTTTGCACAAGTTCTATTTGGCGACAAAACGGCATAATATGCACTATTGGGCAACGGAAAATCCACGATGGGTGCGACAAGTGGAACATTAGCGACCTTGGCGGGTTAATGTATGCTGCGGCATTATGGGAGGAAGGATAATTGGCCCCCATTTTATCGATGGTGCAATGTATGCTGATTTCCTACGTAATGTTCTACCGATGTTACTACAAGATGTTTTACTGCATGACAGAATGTCGAAGTACTTCCAACATGATGGATGTCCAGCACATAGCTCGTGTGCGGTTGAAGCTGTACTGAATAGCGTATTTCATGACAGGTGGATTGGTCGTCGAAGAACCACACCATGGCCCGCACGTTCACCGGATCTGACGTCCCCGGATTTCTTTCTGTGGGGAAAGTTTAAGGATATTTGCTATCGTGATCCACCGACAACGCCTGACATCATGCGTCACCGCGTTGTTAATGCATGTGAAAACATTACAGGAGGCGAACTACTCGCTAAGGAGAGGAATGTCGTTACACGTATTGCCAAATGCATTGAGGTTGACGGACATCATTTTAATCATTTATTGCATTAATATGGTATTATCAGAAATGATAAATTCACAAAGGTACATGTATCACATTGGAACTGTGGTGTCACCGCCAGACACAACACTTGCTAGGTGGTAGCCTTTAAATCGGCCGCGGTCCGTTAGTATACGCCGGATCCGCGTGTCGCCACTATCAGTCATTGAAGACCGAGGGTCGCCACACGGCAGTCTAGTCTAGAGAGACTCCCTAGCACTCGCCCCAGTTGTACAGCCGACTTTGCTAGCGATGGTTCACCGACTACTTACGCTCTCATTTGCAGAGACGACATTTTAGCATAGCCTTCAGCTACGTCATTTACTACGACCTAGCAAGGCGCCATATGCAGTTACTATGTATCCTGAACAGATAGTATTGTGAATCATGTACAGTCAAGAGCGACGATCATCATTAATGGATTACACTTAAGTATCAAATTAATTACGTCCGCTTTCTGAATTCTAATTCCTTGTCATGTTCCAGACCTCACGTCAGTATAGTTCTTCCCACCTCACACCAGCCTGCGTGAGCTAAAACACGTGCATTTCGGCCTCCTCTAGTAACACGGTGTTGGCTCTTCTGCCAACACTACAGGAACAACCGAAATAAAATGTTCAAACATATCTACGGTCTGTAATTTAATTTAAAAAACCTTCCGGTTACCAACTGTCCGTCTAAAATTGTGAGACATATGTTTGTGACTATTACAGCGCCATCTATCACAAAGCGAAGAAAGTGGTCCAACTAAAACATTCATATTTCTTTACGTACTACACGAATATATAATAAAAAATGGGGGTTCCTACTTAAAAAAAACGCAGTTGATATCAGTTTGACCTATGGCAGCGCCATCTAGTGGGTCAACATAGCGCCATCTGGTTTCCCCCTTCAAGCTAGACAAGTTTCGTTCTTTGTAGTTTTTTCGTTTGACGCTTATTTCGTGAGATATTTGGCCCCGTCTCGATCAATGGACCACCCTGTATGTCTACGCACATGTCGCATGGTTCCCTAAAATTAAGTAACAATGTGCGCTGAACGACGTGCTCCGAAATAATTGTACCCTGTTGTCAGACCTGCCACAGATTGCCGCCTATATTGCTTTACAGAGCGCAAAAGCTTCCGCCTCTCACGTTCTGTGGTGAGACGTTGACGTCCAACATACTGTCGTCTACTCGTGGTCTCAACTTACTTCATCCACTTTCCATAGATGCTGCGACTGGAGCAGCTTCGCTGCTTTCGTGATGTTCGTTCGCAGGCGCCGTAACAAGACGCCCCTTGTCAAAGTCGCTTATGTCATAGGGTTTCCCTATTTGTGACCCGTATCTGCGCTAGAACGATTTCCTATTCGTCTCTGCTCCTCTTGCATACGAGGGCCGATCGACAAAGACTGAGACTACACTACCGGCCATTAAAATTGCAGCACCAAGAAGAAATGCAGATGATAAACGGGTATTCATTGGACAAATATATTATACTAGAACTGACATGTGATTACATTTTCACGCAATTTGGGTGCATAGATCCTGAGAAATCAGTACCCAGAACAACCACCTCTGGCCGTAATAACGGCCTTGATACGCCTGGGCATTGAGTCAAACAGAGCTTGGATGGCGTGTACAGGTACAGCTGCCATGCAGCTTCAACACGATACCACAGTTCATCAAGAGTAGTGACTGGCGTATTGTGACGAGCCAGTTGCTCGGCCACCATTGACCAGAGGTTTTCAATTGGTGAGAGATCTGGAGAATGTGCTGGCCAGGGCAGCAGTCGAACATTTTCTGTATCCAGAAAGGCCCGTAGAGGACCTGCAACATGCGGTCGTGCATTATCCTGCTGAAATGTAGGGTTTCACAGGGATCGAATAAAGGGTAGAGCCACGTGTCGTAACACATCTGAAATGTAACGTCCACTCTTCAAAGTGCCGTCAATGAAAACAAGAGGTGATCGTGATGTTTAACCAATGGCACTCCATACCATCACGCCGGCTGGTACGCCAGTATGGCGATGACGAATACACGCTTCCAATGTGCGTTCACCGCAATGTCGCCAAACACGGATGCGCCAACATGATGCTGTAAACATTCGTGCACCCAGGTTCGTCGTTGAGTACACCATCGCAGGCGCTCCTGTCTGTGATGCAGCGTCAAGGGTAACCGCAGCCATTGTCTCCGAGCTGTTAGTCCATACTGCTGCAAACGTCGTCGAACTGTTCGTGCAGATGGTTGTTGTCTTGAAAACGTCCCCATCTGTTGACTCAGGGATCGAGAAGTGGCTGCACGATCCGTTACAGCCATGCGGATAAGATGCCTGTCATCTCGACTGCTAGTGATACGAGGCCGTTGGGATCCAGCACGGCGTTCCGAATTACCCTCTTGAACCCACCGATCCCATATTCTGCTAACAGTCATTCGATCTCGACCAACGTGAGCTGCAATGTCGCGATACGATAAACCGCAATCGCGATAGGCTAGAATCCGACCTCTATCTAAGTCGGAAACGTGATGGTACGCATTTCTCCTCCTTACACGAGGCATTCACCAGGCAACGCCGGTCAGCTGCTGTTTGTGTACGAGAAATCGGTTGGAAACTTTCCTCATGTCAGCACGTTGCAAGTGTCGCCACCGGCGCCAAGCTTGTGTGAATGCTGTGAAAAGCTAATCATTTGCATATCACAGCATCTTCTTCTTGTCGGTTAAATTTCGCGTCTGTAGCACGTCATCTTCGTGGTGTAGCAATTTTAATGGTCAGTAGTTTTTCTTTTAATAAACGTTTGCTACTCCATTTCAATATTTACATGTTCTTTTTCAACTTGAATACACTTTTTGTAGTGTCTCTACCAGTCCTCAAACACATTGAGCAGGCCGTTCTTTGTCAGGTCCGTGAGAATCGCCTCACTTTTCTTGAGCAGTGCTTCAGAGTTCTCAAATCTAATGTCGCAAAACTTTGCCTCCTGTGACGGGAATTTTAAAAAAAGTTACAGGTTGAAAGTTCGGGGCTATAAGGAGAATGCTGCACACAGACAATGTTGAACTGAGCCAGAAACTGCGTTATTTGATTTGCAGTGTCAGGCTGTTCATTGATATGATGAATTCGCCACCCAGTCTGAGAAAGTTGCCGTGTGGCGTGGCCATGCGGTTTGAGGCGCCATGTCACGGATTGCGCGGCCCCTCCCGTCGGAGGTTGGAGTCCTCCCTCAGGCATGTGTGTGTGTGTTTTGTTCTTAGCATACATTAGTTTAAGTTAGTTTAAGTAGTGTGTAAGTATAGGGACCGATGACCTCATCAATTTGATCAATTAGGAATTCACGGACATTTGAACAGTTCTGGGAAAATTATGGTCGTTTCCTTGCAACGTGTTTCCACAGTTTAGCCAGTACTGAAGTGTAGTATGCTGCTGTAGCAGTAGTATGAAGGAGAACTGCATGCTGGTAAATTAATCCATCAAAGTCAAAAAATCTGATCACGATCACTTTCCCTAGAGAGGGAACAACTTTCGCCGTTTTTGGTGCTAGAGAACCTGATGATTTCCACATTGTGCTCGTTCGTTTTCCTTCAGGATCATAATGATGTAGACATGACTCATCACCGGTGATAATCAGCTCCAGAAACGCATCCTCTCCATCAACAAAGAGACGCAGCACCTCATGGTTTGTCTCCATTCGCACGGCCTTTTGTCCGGGAGTCAACAGACGTGGCACCCACTGGACATAAACACGCTTCATAAGGAGATCATCATGCATAATCGTAAAGATACTACAGTATTTCACTGAGGTTACGCAATATTATCCGCCGATCCTCGAGAACAATCACAGCAATTGTGCTGGTGCTGACTTCAGTCACAGCAAAAGCGGTAACAACAGTCCTACCTTGCATAACACAGACAAGTCGGCCTTCTTCAAAGTCCTTGAACCACCTAAACACTGTTGCACGAGTTAATTCATCTTCACTTACGCTTGCAACAGGCTTTTCGTAAGTTTCAGTGGCTGTATGGTTAAAACTAACACAGAATTTTATTGCGACATATTGTTCCTCTCCCGTCACCTCCATTGGCTCAAATGGCTCTGAGCACTATGGGACTTAACAGCGGAGGTCATCAGTCCCCTAGAACTTACAACTACTTAAACCTAACTAACCTAAGGACATCACACACATCCATGCCCGAGGCAGGATTCGAGACTGCGACCGTAGCGGTCGCACGGTTCCAGACTGAAGCGCCTAGAACCGCTCGGCCACTCCGGCCGGCTCATCTCAAATGTTTGGTATGCCAAACACAAATAGCGTCTACAAAACAGAGCATTACTGTCAACCTACCAATAAGAGAGTGCTGCCGCCTATGGACATTATACGTAAAAAACCGCGCTTTTCAAACCTTCATGGCAGATATAGGAAACTATCACGGAAGCTACAGGAAAAAATCAGTCTCTATCTTTGTTGATCAACCCTCGTATTTTCAACCGCGTTACCTGCCGGCAACGTCACCAGACAGCACTGAACCTCCCGGTGAGGAATGGTCATTGGCTTTTTGGCTCATCAATGTGAAAGATGTCGGAATACTAATTTGACATGGAAAAATTAAAAAAAAAGTACAAGAAAAATAAGTAGTAGTATGGTATTCTGCCTTAGGGCAGGTCTTGTCATGGCTTAAGCCTCTTCCACTTTTGTCTGTACATAGCCAGTCTTTTCATTTCTGAATATTTGCCTCCTTTGATATTGCCCAGCATTTGATATCTTCCTTATCCTCTTTCCCTTTTCCCTCCACCATTTCTTCTATTCCTTCCTTTAATAAACAGTCCCTCCTCAAACAATGTCCAATCCAGTTCCGCTTTCTCTTTCTGATGACTTTCAGCATGTTTCTTTCTTCTCCAACTCTTCTTAATACTTCTTCATTCCTTACTCGGTCTTTCCATTTCACTTTTTCTATTCTTCTGCATATCCACATCTCTAGTGCCTCCAATCTTCTTTCATCTTCCTTCCTCAATGTCCAGGTCTCCGCACCATATAGTGCTACGCTCCAGATGTAACATTTGGTAAGACTTTTCCTCAGATCTTCGTTTAGTGGCCCACAAAGTAACTTCTGTTTCCTCTTGAATTCTTTTCCTAATTTCTGTTAAGCAATACATATCACTTGCTCTGTTTACTCTCCCGCTATTTTCATACCGCATTTTCTCCTCTTTCCTCCAATTACCATGCTTTTCGTTTCTTCTTCTTAATCTTCATTCCATATTCTTCTAATTTTGTGTTTAGATCATCTAACATTTGTTCCATGTCTGTTGCACTCTCTGCCATCAATACCATGTCGTCTGCAAATCTTATACACTCCACTCTCCGACTCCACTATACAAACACCTCTCCTTCCGTCAAAACTTTCACTAATAATTTCCTCCAGATATGTATTGAACAGTGTTGGTGATAAACAACAACTTTGTCTTACACCTCTTCCCAGTTCAATTTCTTCACTCATCACACCTCCTATTCTTACTCTTGCCCTCTGGTTCAAATATAAATTTCTAATTAGCCGTCTATACCTTCAGTCAACTCCATGTTTCCTTACGATTTCCATCAGTTTTTCCCATCTGACACAGTCAAAAGCCTTGTCAAGATCAATGAACACAACTATGTCGTCTGCAAATCTTATACACTCCGATCCCCTATACAAACTCCTCTCCTTCCATCAAAACTTTCACTAATAATTTCCTCCAGATATATATTGAACAGTGTTGGTGATAAACAACAACCTTGTCTTACACCTCTTCCCAGTTCAATAAAAATAAAATACGAAGAAAATAAAGTATTATAAACTAAGTGATGAAACTTAAAAACGTTTTAGTTCAAAATATGGTTCAAATGGCTCTGAGCACTATGCGACTTAACTTCTGAGGTCATCAGTCGTCTAGAACTTAGAACTAATTAAACCTAACTAACCTAAGGACATCACACACGTCCATGCCCGAGGCAGGATTCGAACCTGCGACCGTAGCGGTCGCTCGGCTCCAGACTGTAGCGCCTAGAACCGCAAGGTCACTCCGGCCGGCAAAACGTTTTAGTCATAGGTAGCCCACTTGTCACTGTGTCCATGTGATCGTTCACTGTGAGTGGACATTCAGATGACTTGTGAAGTACTGCACTGGGTAGAGGGTCCAGAACATTTCAAGTGGTCCAGATTTGATCAAGATCAGCAGGATGTTTCTCAGCAGGCTTTATCCTGTTGTTAAGGTAATCGTATCTTTAAGTTCATTATCATCCTCACTTTACGGGACTGCTTCCGATTCCGGCAATACTTGCTAGAAAGTTACTTCTGGATCTTAGACACGTCGTTGGTTGTTACAGTGGATGCAGGTTCTCGTTTTGGGGAGAATTACAAGAGCCCTCCATATACCAGCTGTCCCTCCTAACGGCTACCAGGTGCATTTTCTCTCACGATTCGGCAGATATTTGCGGTTTCGTTTTTGCAATGTGTAGCTGCAGTTATCCCAACCAAATATTGCACGTCACGTCTTTTACGCGACGCTCACTGTCGACGGAAGCCGTCGGTATGTTTCCTGTTAGAAAATAAAATTGTTTTTGAAGTAGAATTTTGCATGCCCACTCGATAGAGCTGTCCCAAACTAGTCTAGCGTGATATTGGTTTTCTCTGTATGTATTAAAAGGGACAGTAAAAGCCGAAGAGGCCGGCCGAAGTGGCCGTGCGGTTAAAGGCGCTGCAGTCTGGAACCGCAAGACCGCTACGGTCGCAGGTTCGAATCCTGCCTCGGGCATGGATGTTTGTGATGTCCTTAGGTTAGTTAGGTTTAACTAGTTCTAAGTTCTAGGGGACTAATGACCTCAGCAGTTGAGTCCCATAGTGCTCAGAGCCATTTGAACCATTTGAAAAGCCGAAGAATAAGCGGCGACAGCGCCATTCTAGCCCTCGCTGACTGCTACCGTCATGCACCAGCACTTCCTCAGTCGCTGCTGGAGTACCGGTTTTACTGTACCTGTTAAAACATTGTGATTAAAATTCTTCTGGGTATTACGCCGCGTCATTGCTAAAAACTGACAACAATAATAAACTAAAACCGACGTTTAGGCCGAATTGCCACGGCCTTCCTCAGGGCACGACTGGTTTTGCATGGGAATAGGTGCTTCTACTTATTACAGACTATCGATGTCTGACGTCACTGTTGTAAAACTTTTAATTGGGCCTTATGATGACAACATCATACGAAAGGTAGCTAGAACCAAAGGGAGCAGAACACTTTTTTTTCACTAGCTGCTTATTTTTTATGACCCTCCATCTAATTTCTTGTGGGGGGTCGTATGTTGCCACTTAGCCGCTGTGACTGGGTCCAGGGTCCGGTGTGACTGAAAGTAACACCACCCCGGCTCCCGTCCCCACTCACACCGTTGCCCGTGTCCCGCCACGTGGAGGCGGGCTCTATTTGTTTACATCCATTTGATATCTTTTTTTGTGCAGCATTAAAAAAACTTCTAACTAACACAAAACCAAGTGAGATATTAATAAACAAAACGGAATTAAATATTTAGAAAGAAGGAAGACAGAGAATTGAATAGAGAGGAGATACGTATAATATTGCTCTTCACCTGGTTGTGGGCGGCGGCCCGGTTCTTGGAATGACCCTCAAGACGCTCTCCATCGCTCACCATGCCTTTAACATCTACCATCCTAAAAACTAACTTAACTAGAAGAGATTAGGGTACGTTAAAGCTAGAAACTAAGACTAAGACCTCCATGACCAGCCTGCTAAACTATTTACGATATACAATAGAGAGGTAATTGATTTTGTGGCGCAAAGTTGCTAATGAAAGGCCGGCCGGAGTGGCCGTGCGGTTCTAGGCGCTACAGTCTGGAACCGAGTGACCGCTACGGTCGCAGGTTCGAATCCTGCCTCGGGCATGGATGTGTATGATGTCCCTAGGTTAGTTAGGTTTAATTAGTTCTAAGTTCTAGGCGACTGATGACCTCAGAAGTTAAGTCGCATAGTGCTCAGAGCCATTTGAACCATTTTTTTTTTTTTTTTTGCTAATGAAAGGGTTATTGTGGTAATAGTAATAAAGATAACGACGCTAATGGTTTGTGCTGAGCCTACAAGGCTCCTAGCAGAGTACATCAGGCGCAAGCACATCCCGGCCCCGCCGACAACACGACCTGAACGGTGGTTTTCCCCGATCTACCATAGGTATCCGTGGGGTTGGGCTCATAAGAGAGGAACCACATTTAAGATCCCTCCATCTAGGCCGTGCGCCGCCTCTTTCCAGGAGGCGTAGGTCCCTTGAAGAGGTGCCTAGCTTTAAGCTTCAGATCAGAAGTTATTAATGTAGTGGAGGTTGAGGTATAGGCTGCGTAGGTTGGGTGTACAAACAATTCATGCTGAGCCAATGAGACTTATAATGATACGTGGTGTGGCAGTTAGCACCTTCCGGCCCCGCCAGTAACACAACCTGAACGGTGGTTTTCCCCGATCTACCATAGGTATCCGTCTGGTTGGGCTCAAAAGAGAAGCACCACAATTAAGATCCTTCCACCCAGACTGTGCGCTGCCTCTTAACGGAAGGCGTAGGTCCCTTGAAGAGGTACCTCCCTTTAAGCTCTTATTAGACTTGGAGGTACTGTTAACTATTTACATATAAGGTGCAATCTGTTTTTAGGATTGTGTGTGACTTGTGCACCTCTTGTTGGTTGTTCCAGACTGTTCTTTGAAGTGGACTTGGTTGACACTATGGATCATTCGCGCTGGACGCTTCAATATCTGTGTTGTTGCCCTGGTCTGTATCTGTTTCTTCTTCATCACTCGTGGTGCTAATTATATCTGTGTCCCCCTGGGCATCGTGATGTCTGTTTGGACCGACTTGCCTTTGGTAGGGTCTGTTGCGCAAGTATTCTATTTGTTGGATCTTCGAGATTTCGTCAGTTAGTTTGTTGAGTTCAGTCCACCTTTCCGGGTCGCGTATTATGGCATATAGTTCGTTCTGTGTGTTCAGGCGATTTATGTGTACTGTGTGTCTTGTGTTCGTGCGTTGTCCGCAGAAGAAGACAGTATGTTCAGGGGAAGCTTCTTCCCCGCAATGCATCTATTAGTCTGCTGCAGACTCACGCGGTTCAGATGCGTGGGATAAGGGCCATGTCCTGTGATGAAATGTACCATACCGCGGCTGGGATCGATATGTTTTAGTTTTAGTCTTTCCCGGATGTCAGGGAAGAAGTTGTATGCACGGCGGCCCTTATCGCTGTTGGCCCACTCGCTCTGCCAGGTATCCACTCGCCATGCCCTGAGTTGGCGTGTTGTACCAATCGGTACACCAGTGATCTGCCGAACCTGGTCTATTCTTCCCATCCTAAGCCAGTACATTTCTGCGTGGCACCTGATGGTGATATCTATGGGGAAGATTCCCATGACGACACATAGTGCGTCATTTGACGTTGTGTTGAATGCCCCTGTTAGTCGAAGTAGAACACTTCTTTGCCCTTGACGTACAATGGTTCTGTTGGTTGAGCGATTTAATCTGTGGGCCCACGTACTGTCGCTCGAAGAGAGCGCAATGGTATGTTCGTGTGACTGACAGGGGTAGTCTGAATTGTTGCGAATTTAGCCTAGCCAGTTTGTGTAGTATCTTTTCTGCTTTGTGTGTGCATATTCGCATGTGTTCGTGGAAGTTCAATCGTTCATCAACGTATACTCCTAGATAGCGTGTGACTGCTAGTCTTTTTATGTTTGTGTCCCCGATTTTGACTATTGGGTTCCTGCGCAGGATACCCTTTAGCAATGTATAAGTTGTTTTGTTTCCTGCTATCTTTAATTTATTATCTGTGCATCAGTGGGTTATTGTCCGAAGTGCTCCATTGGCTCTTTCTTCTAGGTGGCCACGGTTGTTTGCTGAAACTACGACGAGTAGATCATCAGCATAAGCGACAACTTCATCTGTCAAGATGTGCTCCTCTAGTAACTGTAGGAGCGGTTGTATAACTATGTCCCAGAAGATGGGGCCGTAGATCCACCCTTATGGACAGCCTTTTGTAGCTCGTTTAATCACTTTCTGGTTTTCCATTTGCCAAACGACCGTTCTGTCTCTGCAATAGTCCATGAAACTATTATACAGAGACTCCGGTACCTGCAGGTGTCTGAGCCTCTTGAACAAGGCCGGCCACCAGAGGTTGTCGAAGGCACCTGAGATGTCTATGATAACTGCAAGTGTGTATTTGCAGGGTGTGTCGTGTGCTATTTGGAGTGCTCTGTTAATTACGTCGTCTATAGATTTCACTTCCCTGAAGCCGTATTGGTGTGGTGTCAGTCCCCGTAGTGTTCGGTGTGCTTGTAGTCTTTTGCAGAATAGTTTTTCTTGTACTTTACCGAGTACTGCAGGTGTTTACGAACTACGGTGTGAGTGCGGAGCTGCCTACATAGGAGAAACAGGGAGACCTGTCAGCTTACGAGTAGCAGAACACGAACGCTATGTACGATTACAACGACATAATAAATCGGCGACAGCGGAACGCCACCGTGACTGTGGACAACCTATCAGGTTCCAGGAAGTCCGAGTACTGGCGAAAGAATCGTGAATGCGAGAACGCAAAATACGGGAGGCGATCGAAATTATTAAGCAGCCTGACAACATCAACAGAGAAGATGGCTACAAACTCCCGGCGTCCTGGCTGCCGGCCATCCCAGTCCAACGGGCCGCGAGCGGTCGCGGGGCAGAAGCTACACGGGACACGGACGTGTCTGCACAAACAGCTGTAGGGCAACTGTCAGTCCACTTCCGCGCACACCAGGAGGAAAACTTGCCGACCAGAAGCCGAACGCTCATTGGTGGACAGCTACCAATCGTTGACGACATGGACATCCACGAATAGCCACTTTCCTTCCATCTTCCCTTACGTCATGACTAGCCAATCATATTAGTGGGCCACTTAAAAGTTTTACAACAGTGACGTCAGACATCGATAGTCTGTAATAAATAGAAGCACCTATCCCCATGCAAAACCAGTCGTGCCCTGAGGAAAGCCGTTACATTTCGGCCGAAAAGTCGATTTTAGTTTATTATTGTTGTTAGTTTTTAGCAATGACGCGGCATAATACCCAGAAGAATTTTAATCACAAGTAGATGCCATTTTCCTTGACTTCCGGAAGGCGTTCGATACAGCTCCGCACTGTCGCCTGATAAACAATGTAAGAGCCTACGGAATATCAGACCAGCTGTGTGGCTGGATTGAAGAGTTCTTAGCAAACAGAACACAGCATGTTCTCAATGGAGAGACGTCTACAGACGTTAAAGTAACCTCTGGCGTGCCACAGGGGAGTGTTATGTGACCATTGCTTTTCACAATATATATAAATGACTTAGTAGATAGTGTCGGAAGTTCCATGCGGCTTTTCGCGGATGATGCTGTAGTATACAGAGAAGTTGCACCATTAGAAAATTGTAGCGAAATGCAGGAAGATCTGCGCGGATAGGCACTTGGTGCAGGGAGTGGCAACTGACCCTTAACATAAACAAATGTAATGTATTGCGAATACATAGAAAGAAGGATCCTTGATTGTATGATTATATGATAGCGGAACAAACACTGGTAGCAGTTACTTCTGTAAAATATCTGGGAGTATGCGTGCGGAACGATTTGAAGTGGAATGATCATATAAAATTAATTGTTGGTAAGTCGGGTACCAGGTTGAGATTCATTGGGAGAATCCTTAGAAAATGTAGTCCATCAACAGAGGAGGTGGCTTACAAAACACTCGTTCGACCTATACTTGAGTATTGCTCATCAGTGTGGGATCCGTACCAGATCGGGTTGACGGAGGAGACAGAGAAGATCCAAAGAAGAGCGGTGCGTTTCGTCACAGGGTTATTTGGCAAGCGTGATAGCGTTACGGAGATGTTTAGCAAACTCAAGTGGCAGACTCTGCAAGAGAGGCGCTCTGCATCGCGGTGAAGCTTGCTGTCGAGGTTTCGAGAGGATGCGTTTCTAGATGAGGTATCAAATATATTGGTTGCCCCTACTTATACCTCCCGAGGAGATCACGAAAATAAAATTAGAGAGGTTCGAGCGCGCACGGAGGCTTTCCGGCAGTCGTTCTTCCCGCGAACCATACGCGACTGGAACAGGAAACGGAGGTAATGGCAGCGGCACGTAAAGTGCCCTCCGCCACACACCGTTGGGTGGCTTGCGGAGAGTAAATTTAGATGCAGATGTAGAATTCGGCCGAAACATCGGTTTTAGCTTATTAGTGTTGTTAGTTTTTGGCAATGACGCGGCATAATATCCAGAAGAATTTTAATCACTATGACACCGACCGCGGAAGCCTACGTTCTTATATCTGTTAAAACATTTCTATAAAAGAAATATCTCGGAGTGTACAAAGACTCATTACAAATAATGCAGCAAGAAACAGAGTCCAGCTCATCCAACAGCGACAAGGATGAGGCTCTCTGAACTAAAGCACAAAGGATGGTATTGGAGCCGCTACTACGTGGCATCTGCATAGCGTCACGTAGCAAAGAGGCTTCGAGCGGGAGTGGGGTGAGTGATGTGGCTCAGCGGACGTGCTCCACTGGATCCGCCGGATCCCGCACCACTGCTACTGGAGTCAGACCGAAACTTGCAATTCTGTTGTCAACTTTATGACGCCTGCGGGGTGTTATCAATACGTGATGCCGCACATCCATTACCAAATTGACCATTTCTTGGTGGTTTCGGATGTTTCCTATCAACATACCCCAACTTCTAGTCAAGATGTGGCAAATTTCTGCCCTCCCCAATTCGATTCACGATCTCTCCATCAGTTATTCGATTTACCTATCTAATCGTTAGCGTTCTTCTCTAACACAACATTTCAAAAGCTTCAATTCTGTACTATTTGTGTTCTGTGTTTCACGTCCATTTAAGACTATAAATCCAGACAGGTTCATTCATAGCAGGCTTCTTAGTTTTTAGATTTATATTAAATATTGACTTACATCATCTTAAAGTATCTTTCCTTCGTATCGTCACATAAAGTAAGGTAGGAATGAAACACTTTGTAGACGATTTTGGGACATGTATGGTGCGAAATTTAAGACAGAGAGCTGCCACATATGGCAGCCACAACGGCTTTAACCCAGTTGGGCATCGAGGTGAAGTGGCCCTGGATTTTAGATGAGCATATATTATTCCATGTGTCTTCAGCTGTATGTCGCATTTTGAAAATTGTAGCGGTTGGAAAGTGGTGCCGTGCCAGTGGTGGTGGTGGTGGTGGTGGTGGTGGTGGTTAGTGTTTAGCGTCCCGTCGACAACGAGGTCATTAGAGACGGAGCGAAAGCTCGGGTTAGGGGAGGATTGGGAAGGAAATCGGCCGTGCCCTTTCAAAGGAACCATCCCGGCATTTGCCTGAAACGATTTAGGGAAATCACGGAAAACCTAAATCAGGATCGCCGGAGACGGGATTGAACCGTCGTCCTCCCGAATGGCCGTGCCAGTCTCTCAGCAACTAATGACCATATCTTTTCAATGGGTAAGCACTTCGTCGTCAGGCCACGAGTGGCATACCGAGACCATCTCACCGCCGTGTCATCCTCGGTGGAGGATGCGGATAGGAGGGGCGTGGCCCGGCCGGTGTGGCCGAGCGGTTCTAGTCGCTACCGTCTGGAACCGCGCGACAGCTACGGTCGCAGGTACGAATCCTGCCTAGGGCATGGATGTGTGTGATGTTCAAAAATGTTCAAATGTGTGTGAAATCTTATGGGACTTAATGCTAAGGTCATCAGTCCCTAAGCTTACACACTACTTAACCTAAATTATCCTAAGGACAAACACACACATCCATGCCCGAGGGAGGACTCGAACCTCCGCCGGGACCAGCCGCACAGTCCACTGCAGCGCCTCAGACCGCTCGGCTAATCCCGCGCGGATGTGTGTGATGTCCTTACGTTAGTTAGGTTTAAGCAGTTCGAAGTTCTAGGGGACTGATGACCTCAGAAGTTAAATTTCATGATTGTTGCGTGCCGCTTTCCTGGTGTTACAATTTTAGTGACCAGTAGTGCTCGTGATATTTGGATAAGAATTATAATTCAAACAAAGCTCAAATGTCCTTTACATGTAATTAAGATGAAACACTTCCTCAAGGATGTTAGATGATCCACTGCGAGTCGTAAGAGAATATTTGACAGGTAGGCTATAAACTGGCTGCAAATGTAGTAGTTAAAGTGTGGAAAAGAATGCACATCTTCACTGAAATTCAAAATCGGCTAGAACACAGACATAGAACTTTATGTAGTCATTCGAACTAGGACACACAAAGACAGCCACGCGGGATTAGCCGAGCGGTCTATGACGCTGAATTCATGGACTGTGTGGTTGGTCCCGGCGGAGGTACGAGTCCTCCCTCGGGCATGGGTGTGTGTGGTTGTCCTTAGGTTATGTAGTGTGTAAGCTTAGGGACTGATGACCTTAGCAGTTAAGTCACATAAAATAAAAAATAAATAAAAAAACAACACACAAAGATAAGTCAGCACTCTCACTTTTCAGTCACCACACAAGTTCTACACACAGCGTCCAGTGACTGAAGCAAAGAAAAAATACATAGCTTGTATTTGCTATCTCGCATTCCTCCAGTTTACCATATTTCTTGAAAGAGTTAACCAGCTGTTCCACATAGCTCTGGGTCACAACTTACTCAATCGGATGAACACAGTTAATAACGGAGCACTGATATTTGAGTCTCCCATCAAAATAGAAAACCTTATCTCACTAATTTGTTTCGGTGCAACACCGAATAATAATTTTTTTTCTTGGCATAAAAGCTGTCTGAGTATGGTTGACCGGTACACCTAGAAGAGGGCCACTTAACCGTGGGGGCCGGCCGGTGTGGCCGAGCGGTTCTAGGCGCTTCAGTATGGAACCGCGCGACCGCTACGGTCCCAGGTTCGAGTCCTGCCTCGGGCATGGATGTGTGACATGTCCTTAGGTTAGTTAGGTCTAAGTAGTTCTAAGTTCTAGGGGACTGATGACCTCAGATGTTAAGTCCCATAAGGCTCAGAGCCATTTCAACTTAAACGTGACCGAAATGTTGGTTTTTCCAGTATAGTTCTTCACATTATGATTATCCCTCCATTCACCGCTAATTGTTTAGCGTGACCACACAAAACCGAAACTAACTTGCGCCCACCGTGATTTGAGCCTGATCCCAACTGAATACGAAGCCAGTATACTCACCATTAAGCCTTCTCCCCCACGCGCATTTGCGGAGCGTAATCCTTTACTTGGCGCACGGGGTCATTTCTGTCCACGTGCATGATCCAAATTGACAGATCCTGATGTGCGCCACCTGCCATTGTTTACATGTCCAGTATCTTCCCAATCTTCACAGCAGTAAGCCATCAGTGTTTTTGCATCGCCCTGCTGGTTCAAATGGCTCTGAGCACTATGGGACTTAACTTCTGAGGTCATCAGTCCCCTAGAACTTAGAACTACTTAAACCTAACTAACCTTAGGACATCACACACATCCATGCCCGAGGCAGGATTTGAACCTGCGACCGTAGCGGCCGCGCGGTTCCATCGCCCTACCAGTCACCATCTAGTTGTGAACCTCGCAAGAGATTTCTGACCCCACACGCCTGGGAGTTCATCAACTGGTACGGAGGTAAGTTGCTTTTTGAATTGTAATTCTGCATGAGTTCTGGTATACATAATATAATTATTAATGAAGTACAATGAAATAAGTATTATGTATATTCTTTTCAATCTTTTATACCCATATATATTTAGTCGCAATGACAGGCCAATTGCCTTGCTGCTGTGGTAACACTGGTTCTCGTCAGACCATCGAAGTTAAGCGCTGTCGGGCGGGTCTAGCACTTCGATGGATGACTATCCCGTCTGCCAGGCGCTGTTGGCAAGCGGGATGCACTCAGCCCTTGTGAGGCAAACTGAGGAGCTACTTGATAGAGAAGTAGCGGCTCCAGTCTCGTAAACTGACATACGGCCGGGAGAGTGGTGTCCTGACCAAATGACCGAGCGAGGTGGCGCAGTGATTAGCACACTCGACTCGCATTCGGGAGGACGGCGGTTCAACCCCGCGTCCGGCCATCCAGATTTAAGTTTTCCGTGATTTCCCTAAATCGCTCCAGGCAAATGTCGGGATGATTGCTTTGAAAGGGCACGACCGACTACCTTCCCCGTCCTTCCCTAATCCGATGAGACCGATGACCTCGCTGTTTGATCTCTTCCCCCAAACAACTCCAGTCCCAACCCTGACCACATGCCCCTCCATATCCGCATCCCGTGACGCCTGTGAGCTGAGAATGATTCGGCGGCCGGTCGGTACTGTTGGGTCTTTATGGCCTGTTCGGGCGAGTTTTTGGTTTTTAGTCGCATTGACAACCTTACAGACGCTTCAATATCGCGTTTGCCAAGTACTATTTCAAACCATTATATTTTCAGATGGGTGCACCCAACACGGCCGAAGAAATATGGGAGGAATTTGGTCGGCGGGAGAGGGATGGAACAGATGAAAACGTAGGAGGAACGGATACGAAGAAGAGGAGCATGAGGAGGAGAGTGAGCATGCTTCTGACACAGAACAAGTAGGAAGTGAATCCTAGGGAGAGTGCTCAGAGGGTAGATTTTTTGTACGCAAAGACAAGTCCTTTAAAAGATCACATTTGGAAGAGGATATAAAATGATCTGAAGTGGTCCCTGATGCTCCTGTACCTTATCGTGGGAGGTGCAAAATGTGCCCCAGAAAAGATTACAAAAACATCTTCGCAGAAATGCTCAAGATGGAAATCCTTTATTTCTAAAGCTAATGGAAAAATAATATGATGATTTAGAATGAACTTTATTAGAACTATAGATATAAATTATCCATATTAGGTTTATGTTACTGTTATTTTCAAATGTAATCAATAAAATCGTTCATGTTTAATGTTTTCTTAATAAGTTACACTACTGGCAATTAAAATTTCTACACCAAGAAGAAATGCAGATGATAAACGGGTATTCATTGGACAAATACATTATACTAGATCTGAAATGTGATTACATTTGCACGCAATTTCAGTGCATAGATCCTGAGGAATCAGTACCCAGAACAACCACGTCTGGCCGTAATAACGACCTTGATACGCCTGGGCATTGCGTCAAACACAGATTGGATGGCGTGTACAGGTACAGCTGCCCATGCAGCTTCAACACGATACCACAGTTCATCAAGAGTAGCGACTGGCGTATTGTGACGAGCCAGTTGCTCGGCCACCATTGACCAGACGTTTTCAATTGGTGATAGATTTGGGGAATGTGCTGGCCAAGGCAGCAGTCGAACATTTTCTGTATCCAGACAGGCCCGTACATGACCTGCAACATGCCATCGTGCATTATCGTGCTGAAATGTAGGGTTTCGCAAGGATCGAATGAGGGGTGGAGCCACGGGTCGTAACACATCTGAAATGTAACGTCCACTGTTCAAAGTGCCGTCAATGCGAACAAGACGTGACCGAGACGTGTAACCAATGGCACCACATACCATCACGCCGGGTGATACGCCAGTATGGCGATGACGAATACACGCTTCCAAAGTGCGCAACCGCGATGTCGCCAAACACGGATGCGACCATCATGATGCTGTAAACAGAACCTGGATTCATACGAAAAAGTGACGTTTTGCCATTCGTGCACCCAGGTTCGTCGTTGAGTACACCCTCGCAGGCGCTCCTGTCTGAGATACAGCGTCAAGGGTAACCGCAGCCATGGTCTCCGAGCTGATAGTCCGTGCTGCTGCAACGTCGTCGAACTGTTCGTGCAGATGGGTGTTGTCTTGCAAACGTCCCCATCTGTTGACTCAGGGATCGAGACGTGGCTGCAAGATCCGTTACAGCCATGCGGATAAGATGCCTGTCATCTCGACTGCTAGTGATACGAGGCCCCTGGGATCCAGCACGGCGTTCCGTATTACCCTCCTGAACGCACCGATTCCATATTCTGCTAACAGTCATTGGATCTCGACCAACGCGAGCAGCAATGCCGCGATACGATAAACCGCAATCGTGATAGGCTACAATCCGACCTTTATCAAAGTTCGAAACGTAATGGTACGAATTTCTCCTCCTTATACGAGGCATCACAACAACGTCTCACCAGGCAACGCCGGTCAACTGCTGTTTGTGTATGAGAAATCGGTTGGAAACTTTCGTCATGTCAGCACGTTGTAGGTGTCGCCACCGGCGCCAACCTTGTGTGAATGCTCTGAAAAGCTAATCATTTGCATATCACAGCATTTTCTTCCTCTTGGTTGAATTTCACGTCTGTAGCACATCATCTTCGTGGTGTAGCAATTTTAATGGCCAGTATTGTATTTGTTTCCCCTATCTTGGAACAATATTCCAATGGCGATTCAGCGAAGATTATCATTACCGAAAGCACCTAAAGTACGTTCAAGAAATCGTTCCCACAAGATAATCGTACAAACATACCGTCATTTGACCATCGAACAGATCCCGTATGGACGACATAGTAATTAACATACCTGGTGTAGAGAAGCAACTCAAAGATTTGAAAGCAAATAAAACACCAGGTCCGTCTGGAATCCCAGTTTTGATTTTTCATAGAGTACGCTGGGGCATTGGCCCCTTACTTACTAGGCATTTATCGCGAATCTCTCGCCCAGAGCCAAGTCCCAAACGACAGGAGAAAAGCGCAGATGACTCATGTGTATAAGAAGGGCAAAAGAACGGACTCGCAAAATTACAGACCAATATTCCTAACTTCTGTTTATCGGAGAGTCGTTGAACATATTCTCAGTGCGAATACAATAAACTTCCTTGAGACTGAGAAGCTTATGTCCACGATTCAGCATGGATTTAGAAAGCATCACTCGTGCGAAACTCAGGTTACCCTTTTCTCACATGATATACTGAGAACTACGGATGAAGGGGAACATGCAGATTCCATACTTCTATATTTCCGGAAAGCATATGACACGGTGCCCATTGCAGGCTGTTAACGAAGGTACGAGCATATGGAATAAGTTCACAGATATGTGAGTGGCTCGAAGACTTCTGAAATAATAGAACCCAGTATGACGCCCTCGACGACAAGTTTTCATCAGACAAGGGTATCGTCAGCAATGCCCCAGGGAAGTGTGATAGGACCGCTGTTGTTCTCTCTATGTATAAATGATTTGGCGGACAGGGTAGGGAGCAACCCGCGCTTGTTTGCTGATGATGCCGTGGTGTACTGTAAGGTGTCGAAGTTAAGTGGCTGTAGGAAGATACAAGACGACTTAGACCAAATTTCCAGTTGGTGCGATGAATGGCAGCTAGCTCTAAATGTGGAATAATGTAAGTCAATGAGGATGAGTTGAAAGATCAAACCTGTAACGTTCAGTTACAGTATTAACAGGATTCTGCTTGACACAGTCAAGCCGTTTAAATATCTGGGTGTAACGTTGCATAGCGATATGAGGTGGCATGAGCATTTCAGAACTGTGGTAGGGGAGGCAAGTGGTCTGCTTGGGTTTACTGGGAGAATTTTAGGAAAAAGTGGTTTACCTGCAAAGGAGACCGCATATAGGCCGCTGGTGCAACCTATTATTGAGTATTGGTCAAGTGTTTGGGATCCGTACCTGGTCGGATTGAAGAAAGACATCGGAACAATTCAAAGGCGGGCTGCTAGATTTGTTGCCGGTAGATTCGAACAACACTTAAGTTTTACGGAGATCCTTCGGGAACTCAAATGGAAAACCCTGGAGGGAAGGCGACGTTCTTTTCGAAAAACACTACTGAGAATATTTATGGAGCCGTCATTTGAATCTGACTGGCAAACGATTCTCCTGCCGCCAACATACACTACTGGCCATTAAAATTGCTACACCACGAAGATGACAAGGTTGGCGCCGGTGGCGACACCTACAACGCGCTGACATGAGGAAACTTTCCAACCGATTTCTCATACACAAACAGCAGTTGACCGGCGTTGCCTGGTGAAACGTTGTTGTGATGCCTCGTGTAAGGAGGAGAAATGCGTACCATCACGTTTCGAAGTTTGATAAAGGTCGGATTGTAGCCTATCACGATTGCGGTTTATCGTATCGCGGCATTGCCGCTCGCGTTGGTCGAGATCCAATGACTGTTAGCAGAATATGGAATCGGTGCGTTCAGGAGGGTAATACGGAACGCCGTGCTGGATCCTAGGGGCCTCGTGTCACTAGCAGTCGAGATGACAGGCATGTTATCCTCATGGCTGTAACGGATCGTGCAGCCACTTCTCGATCCCTGAGTCAGCGGAGACTATCACCTCGGAGACCATGGTTGCGGTTACCCTTGTCGCTGCATCACAGACAGGAGCGCCAGCGACGGTGTACTCGACGACGAACCTGGGTGCACGAATGGCAAAACGTCATATTTTCGGATGAATCCAGGTTCTGTTTACAGCATCATGATGGTCCGTGTTTGGCGACATCGCGGTGAACGCACGTTGGAAGCGTGTATTCGTCATCGCCATACTGGCGTATCATCCGGCTTGATGGTATGTGGTGCCATTGGTTACACGTCTCGGTCCCCTCTTGTTCGCATTGACGGCACTTTGAACAGTTGGACGTTACATTTCAGTTGTGTTACGACCCATGGCTCTACCCTTCATTCGATCCCTGCGAAACCCTACATTTCAACAGGATAATGCGCGACCGCATGTTGCAGGTCCTGTACGGGCCTTTCTGGATACACAAAATGTTCGACTGCTGCCTTGGCCAGCACATTCTCCAAATCTCTCACCAATTGAAAACGCCTGGTCAATGGTGGCCGAGCAACCGGCTCGTCAAATACGGCAGTCGCCACTCTTGATGAAGTGTGGTATCGTGTGGAAGCTGCATGGACAGCTGTACCTATACACGCAATCCAAACTCTGTTTGACTCAATGCCCAGGCGTATCAAGGCCGTTATTACGGCCAGACGTGGTTGTTCTGAATACTGATTTCTCAGGACCTATGCACCCAAATTGCGTGAAAATGTAATCACATTTCAGTTCTAGTATAATATATTTGTCCAATGAATATCCCTTTATCATCTGCATTTCTTCTTGGTGTAGCAATTGCAATGGCCAGTAGTGTACATTGCGCGTGAGGTCTACAAAGGTAAACTACGAGAATTTAGTGCTTATACGGAGGCGCACAGACAGTCGTTTTTCCCTCGCTCTATTTGCGAGTGGAACAGTAGGGGCAATGACAAATAGTGATACAGGGAACCCTCCGCCACGCACCATACGGTGGCTTGCGCAGTATCTATGTAGATGTAGATAAATTACCCCAGGTGCCCGAAAGTGGACCTCCACCCCACGCGCCTACGGGTTAATATCTCAAAGCTTCACTACATACAGGCAGTGGATACCCGGATAACGCTCAAATGCGGTCACTTTATGTCAGAGAAATCGCTATATATTCGGAGAGAGGAGTAGATCACTCACATTAATTACAGAAAAGCACATATTTTCTTGTAGGTAAGGAAGAAAAACAGAGTGGGATGGCCTCCCATTCGGGAGGACGGAGGTTCAAATCCTCGTCCGGCCATCAAGATTTAGGTTTCCCGTGATTTCCCTCAATCATTTACGGTCCTTAGAAAAGAACACGGCCATTTTAAAAAAAAAAAAGGTTCAAATGGCTCTGAGCACTATGGGACTTAACATCTGTGGTCATCAGTCCCCTAGAACCTAGAACTACTTAAACCTAACTAACCTAAGGACATCACACACATCCATGCCCTAGGCAGGATTCGAACTTGCGACCATAGCAGTCGCGCGGTTCCGGACTGAGCGCCTAGAACCGCTCGGCCACCATGATCGGCCGGCCGGCCATTTTCCTTTGATAATATAAGCTTGAGCTTCGGCTCTTATGACGTCGTTGTCGACGGGGCGTTAAACACTGGTCTTTCTTTCATCATTGCAGAAAGAGAATATCATTAATATGCGCCGCAGACATCACGATAAGATCGCAGAATAAGTTTCATTTTTCAACGGTAATGGTACACAATGTGGTATTATATTTATTTTATTAGGGAATTAATCTATAAATAAAAACGAAAAAGCCCTGCCTCCCGGTTTTCTACGTGTTAACATTGTTCCCTCTGTACAGGATTAATTTTTGGTGGCCAGATAAATTTTAACGCCACGCCTTCCAAATTGTCACTATTGTTTGTCACCAATCTGGCAGTGACCGTTAGAGAAGCTCCTTGGTTTGAAGAAGGATCACAGGAGCACAGGGATACATTCCTGGGGGGTAGTTGGCGGTTAGGGTCAGCCAGGTAACGGCAACCAAGTAGATCTGGAAAGTGCCATGAGACCTCGCTGGTAAGACAAACATGCGAATGATCGCTTAAGGTCTCTACACACACTCCCATTTATCGGCCGACTGACTACCGACCAATTTCGTGGCAACCTACACAAGTGCGCACCGACTGCTCTCAGCGATTACAGCTGATCTGTTGTGATTTGTGTACCTTACATGCAGTGAGGATATGTTCTACGAGAGCCCGCTTTGTTTAACACCGAAACAAATTCTGGGTCTTGTCTTGGCTGTTTTAGACGTAACAAGATCAAAATAAGCAGAGAGAAAGCTGTGGGCAAAGAAGTGGCTAATGCAAAGGAAGAACTTCATCCACACTCTATTACTAAAGGAACTGACAGCCGATGAGCTTCGTAATTATCTACTAATGGATGAAAATTCCATTTCGTAACTGTCTAAAATCATCGAACACATGGGAGTGGCTCTTATCTAAATTACGGTTTCTAGCCAGTGGCAGAATTTACAAGGACCTCAAATTACTGTCTGAGATGATACCTGAAATCTGCAATGTTATTTATAGATGCCTGAGGAAATACATCATGGTAAAGTTAAAATGGTTCCAATGGCACTGAGCACTATGGGACTTAACCTCTGAGGTCATCAGTCCCCTAGAACTTAGAACTACTTAAACCTAACTAACCTAAGGACATCACACACATCCATGCCCGAGGCAGGATTCGAACCTGCGATCGTAGCAGTAGCGCGGTTCCGGACTGAAGCGCCTAGAACCGCTCGGCCACCGCGGCTGATATCACCATGCCAAAGTAAAATAAACAAAACAAAAGATGTTTATGTAAACTTTATTAATTTATTTACGTCTGTGGAATAACATATGCCCCTTCAAGTTTGAGAAACTCATGTCAGATTAGATCAAGAAAGATTACGGACGCTGGCGGGGCATATAATACACATATAACAACAGCTACATAATAAATGAAGCATTTGGCAACTGTTCGAACTGTAAAAATATTCTATACTTTACTTTCCGCAGCAGAAGCGTTGGATATAGGTTGGGTTTTTTAAACACTTTTAACGATGAAGCAAGTATATTTTATGAATAAAAGTTCATTGACTGTCTACATTTCGGTTTTTACGTTTTACTTCCGATACGTATCGGAAATGAAATCTAAAATCTAATCTTTCTGTATTTCGGTTTTTAGATTTCATTTCCGATAAGTATCGGAGATAAACCTAAAAACCAAAATGCAGAAGGCCGACAGACTTTTACTCATATCTCTTTCTCTCTCTCTCTCTCCCTCTCTCTCTCTCTGTGGTGTCACCGCCAGACACCACACTTGCTAGGTGGTAGCCTTTAAATCGCCCGCGGTCCATTAGTACATGTCGGACCCGCGTGTCGCCACTGTCAGTGATCGCAGACCGAGCGCCACCACACGGCAGGTCTCGTGAGACTTACCAGCACTCGCCCCAGTTGTACGGACGACTTTGTTAGAGACTACACGGACGGAGACTCTCTCATTTGCCGAGAATATAGATAACATAGCCTTCAGCTAAGTCAATTGCTACGACCTAGCAAGGCGCCATTTATCCTTTGCAATGTATCTTATGAAGCACGTACAGTAACAAGACCAATGTTCACCAATTGTGGATTGAAGTTAAGTATTCCAGCAGCTACGTACTTTTCTTTATAGCATTCATTACGTATCCTGTTTCAGACCTCACGCCTGCCTGCGTGAGTTTAAGCGCGTGCCTTTCGGTTACCCGTCACTGTGGACTGGCTGTCTTGTCAGTCCACAACACTCTCTATGTGCCACATGAAACCATCATGGATTCGTTCAAAATGAAATAAGTGCTTCATTTATTTCATCATCTGTTGCCATACTTCTCGTACGGCGTGTCCCAAAAACATGTAAAGGCTTTAAATTCCTCCAGAAACTCTGTCATCAAAGTTTCGTCCGCGTTGCACTCTATCATGTGTATCAGAAAAGCATTTAATCCCGAGCGCATTAGCAAAAGGAGAACTTTCGTCGGGCAGTAGGTAAGACAGTGCTACACGCGGCATAATTTGTTGGGTGAAGTGGTGGGAAGGTCAGCTGTTGGATCGTCGTAACCAACCGACCGCCCGACAAGAAAAGTTGGTCGGTCGGTTGGCCAATGCGCCTACACCCGTCCAATTTGTCTGTCTGTCGGTCGGTCAGTTGGAGCGTGTGTGGTGGTAATAGAAAAAAGAAAGAGTGCTGTTTTCTTGTTGGAACCAAGTTTTTAAATAGGACACATCAGGGTGAGTCAGTCTCATTTTTGTCGGTGTCCAGGAGCAGTCAACATGTGGCGTCCGTGTCCATCACAGAGGAAGTCTTAGTGTACGTTTACACTGCCTGTGATGCGATGCGACGCGATGCGACGCATAATGGCCAAAGCGATGCAATGCGATGGAGCGTTCACATTGCACACGATACAGCGCGCGCGCGCGATCTGGCCAGCATTTGAGCAGTCTCGGCACGATGTCGTTTTTCCTCGACCAGATAAATTCTTTTTTATTAGAAAACAGTGCTCTGAGAATTCAGCGCAGTCGTGAATGGGTGCGTGAAATCAACAAGGAGAGGAGGGCTTTAGGAGAATTTCATCATTTGTACAGTGACTTGAGAAAAGATGAGGATAAATATTGGAATTATTTCAGAATGAGTACAGAGACATTTGATTATATAGTGTCGTCTGTTTCAAACAGATTACAGAAGCAAAACGAATTTCAAAATGGCTAATACCCCTGAAGAGAAAGTTATGATCACCATTAGGCAAGTACACAATATTAAGTTTACAGCAATCATTTTATTATTGAAAAATTTACAAATTGTGATAGATTCAGACTTTCTTTTAATAAATTTTGACGTAGTTGACAATGAGAAGTAAAATACATCACAGTTCACTCACTAAAGTATCAAAGTTTTCAAAATCTTGGTTGCTTCAAATAATAACGTCATCAGGCTGAATTTCAGAAATGACTATTTCATTTTGCGGAGTTCCAGCAATTACGAGTTCAACTGGATTTTCAGGTGCATAGGGTGACATCAACGAATGTGCAGTGGAAGTGGTTGATTGTTCCAATTCTTCCAAAAGAACCTGCTGAATTTTTATCCTGGCTCTCACCTGAGCTGCTGATGATAGTTTTCGCATTGCTGGCAGCAAACTCACTACAAAATGATAGCTGTCATCTTGCGTTTCTGATTTCGACATTTGTTACTCAATTAGCTTCAACTTTTGCTTCTCTATATTTAGCAACTCAGAGTTTGTCGATTTCTTGGATCTATTGTTTTGGTTTGTGTGTAGGGTGGGTGAGGGAGGAGGCATCGAGACGCTACCCTCTGAACTTAGTCTTGAAGAGCTGGCTTGGTTGGTTTCATCAGGTGAAACACACTCTCTCTCTGTAAGAGCTGGTGGAAATGGGACGTCGTCGTGTGCGTCGTCGTGTTGCGATGCTGTTCTTTTACTGTGATGAACATTAGTCTTGGTCTTCCGTGGCGTCATTATGTCAGTCTGGAAGGTCATTAGCTCGTACCACGGCCAATTGGTTTGGAAAGGCGGCATGCCACCTTCGTCTCCTGAACGTTCAGCACGAGTTTTTTTGAGTTCGTGTCACGTAGGTTCTTCCATTTACTCTTCAGTACCTCGCCTGAAAATATAGACGTGAAAAATATGCGCAAAATAATTAAGTACACTATATACTTAATACATTTTTTGTCCTTAGCACATTAACTGCAAATCCTACGGAGATCCTACACATCCTTCAATTACGCTCATTTCATTCTTTTTCAGATATTTGTCGGGTGGGAAGTCTTTCCATGCACTGTCACAGTCATTTCGGATGGGTCTAACTACAGTCGCACTATGTGTGCATGAAACGTGCGCCGCAATATGTGAAATTCTGAGCCCTACACCTGCCTTCTCGTACTATACCACTGCTTCAAACCGCTGCAAAACACATGTATGCAAACTGGAATTTTCCGAATTGGTTGGGGGCCATTGATGGAAAGCATGTTCGGGTTAAATGTCCCCCTCATTCTGGGACAATGTATTACAATTACACAAAATATTTTTCGCTTGGTTTACTAGCTGTAGCCGATGCTAACTGCAGATTAATAGCAGTTAACATTGGAGGCTATGGCTAGCAATCAGATGGTGGCACATTTAGAGCAAGTAACTGGTACAATAATATATTTTGAACGAAACTGAAAACTGGCCTCCACCGAAAGAACTACCAGATACTTCAGTAAAAGCTCCATTAGTGTTGGTTGGAGATGAAGTCCTTCCACTACTGGAAAACTTAATGCGCCCTTTCCCTGGACTGTCATTGACTGAGGAAGAGAGGTTATTTAACAGGAGGCTGTCGAGGGCTAGAAGGATGATGGAACGCACTTTCGGAGTTATGGACTGCAAATGGCGTCTTCTCCGAAAGGAAATTGAAACTTCTGTAGAACATGCAGACATTATTATTCAGTGCATCTGCGTCTTGCACAATATAATAATAGATAAAGATGGGCCTGACATTTCCCTTCAATTGTCTATTGACCAGGACATAACAGGACACAGTGCTTTAGCAGCATGCTTCCAAAATGACAGAGCAAACAGTAGTGCTTCAAGAAGAGCGAGGAGTGTCAGAGAGGCCTTCAAAAACTATGTCAACAGTCATTAATGCAAACATATTTCATGTCGAAATTATCAAAAACTGTAACTATTGTGAACGTCATTTCATTATCAAAATTCTCTAATAGTATCTATACACAATTAAAATTAGAAAATAAACGAAGTTGTTTGTGTTACTTGTTTCTTGGAGTCTTGTAGCTATTTATTTTACTTTTTTGTACTTACTGTCTGTTCCACAATCTTCACCTATTTCATTCCATGCTTGACGAACAATTTCCCTATTGTGGTAATATTTATTTTTCTGGTCCCACAACATGGGGCGTTCACGCACATTGTTAATTAGTCTTTCGACGTCCATCGCAAGCAAGCAATCGCTCTAAACACTCGCGTGAAACGCAAACTCGGTTGCGACTACAGCGGAGTCATCGCATCGCACCGCATCACATCGCTCGGCGCAGCCTGCAGTCTAAACGAGCACCGCTCTGTTGCCACTGTTAAACCAAGGCTGCCCATTGTCACGCGATTTCAGCGCTTCATCGCTCCGCTCGCCTCGGCATCGCATCGCATCGCATCGCGGGCAGTGTAAATTTAGCCTTAGACAACCGCCAACCGCCGTCGCTACAACACGGCGAAATGCTACGACATGCAGGCAGGTTACGTACCATCATGCTCTCTCGCTCGTCCCAAACTTACAGGGGCTCCATTGATTACATTATTACTTTTACCTTAGTTGGTGCTTCATATCGTGTTAACTTGTTAATAAAACACTAGTGCGCTCCTCCCGGTTTCAGTGGTCAATATTCTGTTTCTGTTGCTATGTGTATTTTGAATGTAGAATATACTGCAGGTAAGGAACCGAATTTTGAGCTCTTGCGATTGTTATGACTATGGTACCGCTCTTGCAGTTCATCTGCATACCCATTTTTAGCTTCTATTAATCACTGTTCTAAATGAGTGCTTGGTCCACACTTTCCCGCCGGAGGTTCGAGTCCTTCCTAAAAAAATGTTCAGATGTGTGTGAATTCCTATGGGACCGAACTGCTAATGTCATCGGACCCTAGATTTACACACTACTTAAACTAACTTATGCTAAGAACAACACACACACCCATGCCCGAGGGACGACTCGAACCTCCGGCGGGAGCAGCCACGCGATCAGTGGCATGGTGCCTCCAACCGCGCGGCCACTCTGCACAGCTGTCGTCCCTCGTGCATGGGTGTGTGTGTTGTTCTTAGTATAAGTTAGTTTAAGTAGTGTGTAAATCTAGGGGTCGATAACATTAGCAGTTTGGTTCCAAAGGAATTCACACACGTTTGAACATTTTGACCTCACCTGCAAGTAGGATCGAGTGAGATGCTTCCGAGGCCACAAGGTGTGGTGTCACCGCCAGACAACACACTTGCTAGGTGGTAGCCATTAAATCGGCCGCGGTCCGTTTGTATACGTCGGACCCGCGTGTCGCCACTGTCAGTGATTGCAGACCGAGCGCCGCCACACGGCAGGTCTAGAGAGACTTCCTAGCACTCGCCCCAGTTGTACAGCCGGCTTTGCTAGCGATGGTTCACTGACAAATTACGCCCTCATTTGCCGAGACGATAGTTAGCATACCCTTCAGCTACGTCATTTGCAACGACCTAGCAATGTGCCATTATCATTTGCTATTTATCTTGTGATGCATGTACCGTCAGACCGATGTTCACCAATTATGGATTAAAGTTAAGTATTCCAGAAGTTACGTACTTTTCTTACTAGACTCAACTCCTTTAACTGTTCCAGACCTCAGCCTGCGTGAGCTTAAACGCGTGCCTTTCGGCTATCTTATAGTGGCTTGGCTGTCTTGCCAAGTCACAACACAAGGCATCCATGGAATCAAATCAGGCGCAGGTGAGGCGTAACGCTACAACACGTAGTACTAGAAACAGAAAGCTGACAAACTGGACGAAAATGGCAGCGAAATCTGAAATTCTAATCAGAATATAGACGGTGTTGCAGATAAGATGTTTCTCTCTGTAACTGCCGAGATCATAAGTGAAAGGAATACTTGCTTCGATACATAAACATGCGAAAAGTTACTCTTTCTAGACGGCCGAGGTGGCCGAGCGGATCTAGGCGCTACAGTCTGGAACCACGCGATCGCTACGGTCGCAGGTTCGAATCCTGCCTAGGGCAATGTGTGTGATGTCCTTAGGTTAGGTAGATTTAAGTAGTTCTACGTTCTAGGGGTCTGATGACCTCAGAAGTTAAGTACCATAGTGCTCAGAGTCATTTCAACCATTTTACTCTTTCTATGGAGCTACGAACATAGTTTATTTGGTTATTTTCCGGGGAATTACAGCAATGAATTTCAGTAATATTTTAAATAGAACATTGTTTTTAGAGTTCCGTACCTCAGTCGGTGTAAACGGGACCCTTAATAGTATCTCTTTATTGTCCGCTCTTCGTCTATCTGTCTGTCTATGTGTCTGTTAAGACCCCTTTCTCTCATGAACGGGTGGAGGTATCAAGTTGAAACTTATGACACATATTGAGGTTTACGTTCCCTTGGCGATGCAAAACATTGAAGCTTATAAGTCAACGCAGTAAAAAGATACTTCTGTTTGTTACATGAACTATCTATACACATTGCGGTCATGCTGGTCTAGCGGTAAAGCGCGAGGGTGGAAATCGAGAAGGCGCGAGTTTGAAACTCGGTGAGACCTCTGTTTTTTCAGTCTTCGTTTTAACCTAGCATTCACTTCTTACTTCAGAGTTGTGAGAAGTTGCCAGAAACAACACGTGCGTCGGATTCCACGTTTAACATACAGGGCGGTCCATTGAACGTGACCGAGCCAAATATCTCACGAAATAAGCGTCAAACGAAAAAACTACAAAGAACGAAACTTGTCTAGCTTGAAGGGGGAAACCAGAGGGCGCTATGATTGGCCCGGTAGATGGCGCTGCCCTAGGTCAAACGGATATTAACTGCGTTTTTTTTAAATAGGAACCCCCATTTTTATTACATATTTGTGTAGTACGTAAAGAAATATGAATGTTTTAGTTGAACCACTTTTTTCGTTTTGTGATAGATGGCACTGTAATAGTCACAAACATATGGTTCACATTTCAGACGAACAGTTGGCAACAGGTAGGCTTTTTAAATTGAAATACAGAACGTAGGTACGTTTGAACATTTTATTTCAGTTGTTCCTATGTGATACATGTACTTTTGTCAACTTATTTCTGAGAACGCATGCTGTTACAGCGTGATTACCTGTAAATACCACTTTAATGCAATAATGCTCAAAATGATGTCCGTCAACCTCAATGCATTTGGCAATACGTGTAACGACATTCCTCTCAACAGCGAATAGTTTGCCTTCCGTAATGTTCGCACATGCATTGACAATGCGCTGACGCATGTTGTCAGGCGTTGCCGGTGGATCGCGATAGCAAATATCCGTCAACCTTCCCCACAGAAAGAAATCCGGGGCCGTCAGATCCGGTGAATTTACGGGCCATGGTATGGTGCTTCGACGACCAATACATCTGTTATGAAATATGCTAGTCAATACCGCTTCAACCGCACGCGAGCTATGTGCCGGGCATCCATCATATTGGAAGTACATCGCCATTCTGTCATGTGTAAGTAGGCTGTTTAGGTTTTTATATTGGTAACGCCACGTAGCGCTCTGTATGAAAATCACTGGCTGTGCTGTGTGCAGTCTGTGGCTAGTTTGCATTGTTGTCTGCCATTGTAGTGTTGTGCAGCTGGATGTTAACAGCGCATAGCGTGGCGCAGTTGGACGTGAGCCGCCAGCAGTGGTGGATGTGGGGAGAGAAATGGCGGAGTTTTGAATTTACGTGTAGCAATGAACAGCTTATAGTCAAAATCATCATATCGGCGAGTCGCATGTCGGTCATTATTACGTCGTGTCGACGCTTCCATCTCAAAATTCGGTGTGCCTTGCCAATTTCTTTCATAATTTCCGAAGTGTCCTGTGTTATTATTTTGTGGTTGTTCCGTATTTCTAAGTCCCTCTTCCCGTGTTGGAGCGCGAGTGTCCTCTGAAATATGTACTTTTTGTATTACTTGTGCCAACTGATCTTGTACTTCCCGGATTTCTCTTTTGTACTGTGTATTGATTTGACTTTGATTTTGTTTGAATTTTCTAATTTGTTCATACTCTTCTGTGTCATTAAAGACTACCGGTCTTGTGTCATTCAGAGTATCATCTACCTTCATAGATAAGTTAGTGAACTGAGCCGAGAGTTCGGCTACTTTCTCCGGTAGTGAACTTATTTCCTCAGTGCCCGCATCTCGTGGTCGTGCGGTAGCGTTCTCGCTTCCCACGCCCGGGTTCCCGGGTTCGATTCCCGGCGGGGTCAGGGATTTTCTCTGCCTCGTGATGGCTGGGTGTTGTGTGCTGTCCTTAGGTTAGTTAGGTTTAAGTAGTTCTAAGTTATAGGGGACTGATGACCATAGATGTTAAGTCCCATAGTGCTCAGAGCCATTTGAGCCATTTTAACCATTTGAATTTATTTCCTCAGTGTGTTTTTCTGAACCAAGTTTCAGAGTGTCCATTTGTGTTGAAATCGTATCTACTGTGTCCTTTAAGTTTTCCTGAGTTTTTGCAAGTTGCGTAACCGAATCGGTAGATGCAACTGAGTCAGTTTTAGCTTGCAAGGTGTCGTGATTTTCATGAACAATGGTTTGCATTTCTTTTATGGCTGCTTCGTGATTCTGTAATGCATTTTCATGCCGCGAAAAAATAGGTTGAAAATGCTCACAAATTTGTGTTTTTACGTCGTTACAGACTTTTTGACATTTCGATTCGATTTTATGTAACTCAGTAGTTAAATCTTCACGTGTTTGTTCAAGCGTGGTGTGAAGATTTTGTTCCATTGCGTCTAACTGTTGCTGTGTTTGTCTCTGGTGTTGTTCCATTGTGTCTAACATTTGAAGCTTTTGCTGTGTTTGTGTCTGGTGTTGTTCCATTGTGTCTAACTTTTGAAGCTTTTGCTGTGTTTGTCTCCGATTTTGTTCCATTTGTTGCATTAGCTGTAATAACAATGCATTAGTGTCTGGAATCTGTTCCTCTACGCTTTGCGGCAGTGCATTTGCACCGGCAACATTCACATTTTGACAAGCAAAAAATGTGTCTTGACTTATTTGAGAAAACGGTGAGGACGCAAAACCTGAATCTACAGTATTTGCAAAATTGTGTCCTGTCATTTCGGATTCCTTAGGCGAGCTACTGCCGACCGATCGATCGATAATGCTTCCCTGTTCACTAATTGTTTCACTGCCTACGCCATTGTTTGCCGCCCGCTCCATTTCCCTATGCACAATTACCAAATTACTATGTTGAACATTGCTTTCGTCTTCACTGTCATTTCTCAGTTTACCTTGGAGCCTAGTATTACGTTTTTCACACGCCATTATTGTCACAATATTTCACACGACAACACAGAAAAACACAATTTGAAGAGCAAAAATAAGAGAACACATTAACATAGCACTGAAAATAATATCTAGTTAATTGCAAGCGCAGCTGCGAAATACTTGCTGCAAATCTACATGCATGCCACAACTATTTTACTGTACAACAATGAAAAACTACAACTACAAAGGAAATTCTCTCTATAATTACGCGCTAGCAATAAACAAAAGCTACACTGATTACACAAACTACAAGAAAAAATCAGAAGATTCCAGTGAGGTATTCTCGGCTAAGGGTCGACGTATGAAAGGTCCCCTTTTGAAAAATTGTATACATGACTGTGCTTAAACTGACACACAATATTTTTAGCGCAACGCAATCTGACTTTCAAAAATCCCTACAAAAGAATGGCCCTGACTAACATTAACCTATACCTTTCACAAATCACTTACCTCACAAAAATCTTCGTTACTCGAACTATTGCAATACAGCGAGCGCCACTACTGCCAGCTAAATAAAAGATTCAAACTACTGAAGGCACTAACTACTGATAGGCATAGTTAGCAAATGAAAGATTTTAATAGAGAACAAACAATGCATTTACCTTAATAGTGTTCAAAGGTCATAATATATATAGCAGTTCATGACATCCAGTCTTACAAATTTCAAAAGTCCGCCTTTTCTCTCCCCACATCCACCACTGCTCGCGGCTCACCTCCAACTGCGCCACGCTATGCGCTGTTGACATCCAGCTGCCCAACACTACAATGGCAGACAACAATGCAAACTAGCCACAGACTGCACACAGCACAGCCAGTGATTTTCATACAGAGCGCTACGTGGCGTTACCAATACAAAAACCTGAACAGCCTACTTACACATGCAGTGAAACATCTTGTAGTAACATCCGTAGAACATTGCGTAGGAAATCAGCATACTTTGCACCATTTAGATTACCATCGATAAAATGGGGGCCAATTATCCTTCCTCCCACAATGCCGCACTATACATTAACCCGCCAAGGTCGCTGATGTTCCGCTTGTCGCAGCCATCGTGGATTTTCCGTTGCCCAATAGTGCATATTATGCCGGTTTACGTTACCGCTGTTGGTGAATGACGCTTCGTCGCTAAATAGAACGCGTGCAAAAAATCTGTCATCGTCCCGTAATTTCTCTTGTGCCCAGTGGCAGAAATGTACACGGCGTTGAAAGTCGACGCCATGCAATTCCTGTTTCATAGCAATATGTTACGGGTGCAATCGATGTTGATGTAGCATTTTCAACACCGACGTTTTTGAGATTCCCAATTCTAGCGCAATTTGTCTGCTGCTGATGTGGGGACTAGCTGCGACAGCAGCTAAAACACCTACTTGGGCATCATCATTTGTTGCAGGTCGTGGTTGACGTTTCACATGTGGCTGGACACTTTCTGTTTCCTTAAATAACGTAACTATCCAGCGAAGGGGCCGGACACATGAATGATGTCGTCCAGGATACCGAGCAGCACACATAGTACACGCCCGTTGGGCATTTTGATCACAATGGCCATACATCAACACGATATTGACCTTTTCCGCAATTGATAAACGGTCCATTTTAACACGGGTAATGTATCACGAAGCAAATACCGTCCGCACTAGAGGAATGTTGCGTGATACCACGTACTTACGCGTTTGCGACTATTACAGCGACAGCTATCGCAAAGCAAAAAAGTGGTCCAACTCTAACATTCATATTTCTTTACGTGCTACACGAATATGTAATATTAATTGGGGTTCCTATTTTAAAAAACGCAGTTGATTTCCGTTTGACCTATGCCAGCACCATCTAGCGGGCCAACCATAGCGCCATCTGGTTTCCCCCTTTACGCTAGACGAGTTTCCTTCTTTGTAGTTTTTTCGTTTGATGCTTATTTCGTGAGATATTTGGCCCGGTCACTATCAATGGACCACCCTATATGTATAAGATTGTACTGAATCATCAAAGCGTAAGTCCTACTCGCATTTGCCAGATTCTTTTCTTTCATGTAACTCATGTATTGAAACGACTTGTGTCCATATCATTTCAAATCAAATTTCTCTTTATAAGGCTGGTGCAAAAGTTCGTAGCTCAAAAATGGTTCAAATGGCTCTGAGCACTATGGGCCTTAACTTCTGAGGTCATCAGTCTCCTAGTACTAAGAAGTACTTAGACCTAACTAACCTAAGGACATGTCACATATCCACGCCCGAGGCAGGATTCGATCCTGCGACCGTAGCGGTCGCGTGGTTCCAGACTGTAGCGCTTAGAACCGCTCGGCCACTCTAGCCGGCAAAAGTTCGTACCGTTTTTGTTTTGCATGTTGGTGTTCCGGTTGCTAAGGGTTTATTTATCCAGTGCCATTTCTTATTTGTAGTTGACTGCTGCTATTTGAGTTAACATATTGCCATTTTGTCATTTGCAGATAGTGTGTGGAACTGTGGACGCTAGAAAGTGGAGTGCCAAGTGGAGAAATCGAAATATTTCCGCTATATTTTTCCGCTTTGGCTTCAGTAAAGGGGTGACAGCAGTGGAGGTAGCAAGAAACGTCTGCGTCGTGTATGGGTATAATGCCATTGGACAGAGCACGGCATGAAAATGGTTTTCTCGTTTTAAAGTGGACCGCTTTGAAATAAGTGACTCTCCGCGTTCAGGAAGACCTTCCGGGTTTGATGAAGATCGTTCAAATGCAGTAATTCACAATTATTCACGTCAGTGTACTCGAGAACAGGCAAAAACGCTGTTATCAATCACCACGGCATGACATTTGTATGCAATGAGGAAGGTTCAAAAATCTGGTATGTGGATACCGCATACTGTAAGCCAAAATCACAAAAATCTGCGGGTGGCCGTATGTGCATCTCTGCTTGCTCTTCATCAATTGGTTCGTGAACAACACCAACCATTCGTACCCTGTACCGTTACTGGTGACGAGAAATAGTGTCTTCGCGCTAACATAAGGAAAAGAAAGAAATGGTTGAGCCCATCCAAGCAAAAGCTCCCCGTAAAATTAGACCTAGAAGAAGGCCGCTGCAATCGTGGCAGAAACGTTGGTTTTTCTATAGCAGCAGTAGTTTTTACATTATGACGCGGTACCAAACCCAGAAAACTTTTATGTCGACAACCTCATGAATCCATGGACCCTGCATGTCAGCAGGGGACTGTTCCAGCTGATGGAGGCTCTGTAGTGGTGTGGGGCCTGTACAGTTGGAGTGATATGGGACTCCTGATACGTCTAAATACGACTCTGATAGGTGACACGTACGTAAACATCCTGCCTGATCACTTACGTGCATTCAAGTCCGTTGTGCACTCCGACAGACTTGGGCAATTCCAGCAGGACAATGCGATACCCCACACGCCCAGAATTGCTACAGAGTGGCTCCAGGAACAGTCTTCTGAGTTTGAACACTTCCGTTGGCCATCAAACTTCCGACATGAACATTATTGATCGTATCTGGGACTCCTTGCAACGTGCTGTTCAGAAGAGATCTCCACCCCCTCTTGGATTTATGGACAGCCCTGCAGAATTCTTGGTGTCAGTTCCCTCCAGCACTACTTCAGACATTAGTCGAGTCCATGCCACGTGGTGTTGAAGCACTTCTGCGTGCTCGCGGGGGCCCTACACTATATTAGGCAGGTGTTCCAGTTTCTTTGGCTCTTCGGTGAAGAACGACTATGTGTGCACTAGCTAATAGGAATAAGTCAAACTGAAGAAATGTTTGTTCTGAACAAATGTGTGGCCAAGACAGAAATACAAAAAGATACAAATATAACGTAAGCAATGTGTCTTCACTTGTTAGTAAGAGATAAACCTAAGTTCACACATATGCACTCATACATAAAAAGATGCAAACATGACATTACAATAGTACTTATGTATTTAGATAGGGTAATGGATTACATGTGTACTAAGGTAAAGTTACTTAGTATTAATGTCACTAGTGCAAATTTTCCTGCATAAAGTTCTAAATGTCTTGTACACTTGGTACTCTACAGCTTGCAAGCATTGTGAATACGTAATACTGAAAGTTAACTGCCTGACAATAGCTGCTTGTTGGCAGTAGTTTATTTTACCGGACTAGTTTCGGGCGTTGCCCTTCATGAGCAGTATGTGTATTCCACTAAAGTCACATGTTTCTCATAATACGTTATATACAGTGTATATACTAGTGTTTAATGTGTATGTGCTTTTTCAGCTCATTGTTATTTTCCCATTTATAATGAAACATCCAGACATTATTTTAAAAGGAAAGACTGATCTAAAAAAGAAAGAATTCGTAGAAAATTTCACTAGAATTCCTCGCTGACAACACATATCTTTATTGTGGTAACAGAGAGAATACAGATCAGAAATTGTATTATGTATATTCTGTGATGTATACCAGAAATAATTTTTGGATGTACAGCAATTTCAAATGACAACAGTGTATGTTTTCGTAAAACGTTCCAAATCCTGATTACATATCCATACATCTTATAACAAGTATATATATATGTACGTTCCACTTTTCCTCCTAAATCATTGGACCAGTATCATCCAAACTTGGTGCACATGTCATTTACTGTCTGGAAAGAATCGCTGTGGGGGTAAGAAATACCCATCCACAGATGCGTTAAGCCTGGCGGTGAAAAAGCATCCAATATTTGAAAGTGAGAGCACTTAGAGATTTGCAGCAAACTTTACACATAATTTCAAAACTTTACGTAACTTATTCTCACTGACGACCACGATATGACAAAAGGAAAGAAGTATATCCCCTTCTACATTTTCGCTGCTCATGCAGTAAAATTGCCACATGAACCATGACGTTTTAATTTCTTCTTTCGTACTAACTGTACTCGTGGCGCGTTTTGCAGACAGTATTCAGATATACCACTGATAGTACCAGAAAAATTACATCATTGTACACCACTTAGTTTTGGAGATATGACGTCAAGTACTGAGATGCGTGAAAAACTACCGCAACATGCAGGACGTTTTAATTTCTTACTTCATTGCTACTAAATTTATCAGCAACACATTTCGCAGACAGTACCCACATACTCCCCTAAATGTACCTACAAAAGTATATTATTGTACGACACATAGTTCACGAGATATGACGTCATAAACATGGAGCTGTGTGAAAATGAAACTACAGGGAGAAATTCGCTTGACATACAGGTGGAAAATGAGTAAAAATACACGTGAAATATGTAAAGTATATTTGAAATATATATGATGTGTGCGTGTGCGTGTGCGAGCAAAGCCACAGGTAAAAAGCTGCTGGAACGATTCCACTCAAATTTGGCACACTTTTCAATTTCAATCTGCAAATACACTAATGGCCATTAAAATTGCTATACCACGAAGATGACGTGCTACAGACGCGAAATTTAACCGACAGGAAGAAGATGTTGTGATATGCAAATGATTAGATTTTCAGAGCATTCACACAAGGTTGGCGCCGGTGGCGACACCTACAACGTGCTGACATGAGGAAAGTCTCCAACCGATTTCTCATACACAAACAGCAGTTGACCGGCGTTGCTGGTGAAACGTTGTTGTGATGCCTCGTGTAAGGAGGAGCAATGCGTACCATGACGTTTCCGACTTTGATAAAGGTCGGATTGTAGCCTATCATGATTGCGGTTTATCGTATCGGGACATTGCTGCTCGCGTTGGTCGAGATCCAAGGACTGTTAGCAGAATATGGAATCGGTGGGTTCAGGAGGGTAATACGGCACGCCGTGCTGGATCCCAGGGGCCTCGTATCACTAGCAGTCGAGATGACAGGCATCTTATCCGCATGGCTGTAACGGATCGTGCAGCCTCGTCTCGATCCCTGAGTCAACAGATGGGCACGTTTGCAAGACAACAACCATTTGCACGAACAGTTCGACGACGTTAGCAGCAGCGTGGACTATCAGTTCGGAGACCATTGCTGCGGTTACCCTTGACGCTACATCACAGACAGGAGCGCCTGCGATGGTGTACTCAACGATGAACCTGGGTGCACGAATGGCAAAACGTCATTTTTTCAAAAAAAAATGGCTCTGAGCACTATGGGACTTAACATCTATGGTCATCAGTCCCCTAGAACTTAGAACTACTTAAACCTAACTAACCTAAGGACAGCACACAACACCCAGCCATCACGAGGCAGAGAAAATCCCTGACCCCGCCGGGAATCGAACCCGGGAACCCGGGCGTGGGAAGCGAGAACGCTACCGCACGACCACGAGATGCGGGCCGTCATTTTTTTTCGGATGAATCTAGGTTCTTTTTATAGCATCATGATGGACGAATCCATATTTGGCAACATCGCGCTGAACGCACATTGAAAGCGTGAATTCGTCATCGCCATACTGGCTTATCACCCGGCGTGATGGTATGGGGTGCCATTGGTTACACGTCTCGGCCACCTCTTGTTGGCAATGACGGCACTTTGAACAGTGAACGTCACATTTCAGATGTGTTACGACCCGTGGCTCTACCCTTCATTCGATCCCTGCGAAACCCTACAGTTCAACAGGATAATGCACGACCGCATGTTGCAGGTCCTGTACGGGCCTCTCTGGATATAGAAAATGTTCGACTGCTGCCCTGGCCAGCACATTCTCCAGATATCTCACCAATTGTAAACGTCTGGTCAATGGTGGGCGAGCAACTGCCTCGTCACAATACGCCAGTCACTACTCTTGATGAACTGTGGTATCGTGTTGAAGTTGCATGCGCAGCTGTGCCTGTACACGCCATCCAAACTCAGTTTGACTTAATGCCCAGGCGTATCAAGGCCAGAGGTGGTTGTTCTGGGTGCTGATTTCTCAGGATCCATTAACCCAAATTGCGTGAAAATGTAATCATATGTCAGTTCTAGTATAATATATTTGTCCAATGAATACCCGTTTATCATCTGCAATTTCTTCTTGGTGTAGCAATTTTAATGGCCAGTAGTGTATATACTATACGAGCAAGAAAAACAAGCCTCCTGACTGTATGAGTGGGCTATGGAGACAGAAGAGAGGATGAGAGGGTGTGTACACAGCGAGGGGAAGGAGATGCTCAAAAGAGATAGGGGAGAGGGAAATGGACAGAAAGAGGGTAAAGGAGAAGATGGACAGAGAAGGTAAGAGGAGGATATAAGCAGAGACATGGGTGGGGGGGTGGGGGGGAGAGAGACAGGCAGAGGTATGGGAGGCAGAGATGAACAGACACTGAGGGAGGAGGAAATGGACAGAGAAAGGGAAGAGTGGCAAATGGACAAAGAGATGGTGTAAGTAGGCTGTTTAGGTTTTTATGCTGGTAACGCCACGTAGCGCTCCATATGAAAATCACTGGCTGTGTTGTGTGCAGTCTGTGGCCGGTTTGCATTGTTGGAATATTTGCTATTGTAGTGTTGGGCAGCTGGATGTGAATAGCACATGGTGTTGCGCAGTTGGAGGTGAGCCGCCAGCAGTGGTGGATGTGGGAAGAGAGGTGGCAGAAATTTGAGAGCGGACAATCTGGACGTGTGTCCATCAGAAAGAGTAAATTTGTATTACTGGACATCATGAACTGATATATATATGATGACTTTTGAACATTATTAAGGTAAATACAGTGTTTCTTCTCCATCAAAATCTTTCATTTGCTAACTATGCCTATCGGTAGTTAGTGCCTTCAGTAGTTAGAATCTTTTATTTAGCTGGCAGTATAGGCTCTCACTGTATTGCAGTTGTTCGAGTAACGAAGATTTTTGTGAGGTAAGTGATTCGTGAAAGGTATAGGTTAATGTTAGTCGGGGCCATTCTTTTGTAAGGATTATTGAAAGTCAGATTGCGTTGCGGTAAAAACATTGTGTGTCAGTTTAGTGTTGATCAGAATAAGTAAAGAGAGAAATGTCTGAGTACGTTCAGTTTTGCTCAGCTGTTTGAAAATCAAATAACGTAAGTGGTTTATCAGCACAATAATTCATAAATTTTTCTAACAGGACGTTTCAAAGGGTAGAGGAAGAGATGGACACAGAAAGGAAAGAGGAGGAGATGAACAAGGATGGGGTGGAGAAGATGGAAAGAGAGAGGGGGGAGGAGTAAATGGACAGAGCGAGGGGCAGTGGGAGATGGACAGAGAGTGGGAAGAGGAAGAGATGCGCACAGAAAGGAAAGAGGAGGAAATGACCAGGAACGGGGTGGAGAAGTGTGACAGAGAGAGGGGGGAGGAAGAGATGGACAGAGGGAGGGGCAGTGGGAGATACACAGAGAGTGGGAAGAGGAAGAGATGGACACAGAAAGGAAAGAGGAGGAGATGAACGGGGAAGAGGTGTAGAAGATGGACAGAGAGAGGGGAGAGGAGGAGATGGACGGAGGTAAGGGTAGTAAGAGATGGACAGAGAGTGAGAGGTAGAGTATGTCGACAGAGAGACAGGCCAGGGGACATGGACAGAACAGGGGGGAAGGAAGAGATGGACTCATAAACACTGGCTGCTTAGCTAATAAGTCATGGGATACCTCCTAATGATGTGTCAGACGTCCTTTTGCCTGGTGTAGCACAGCAACTTTGTGCATCATCTACTCGACAAGTCGCTGGAAGTGCCCTGCAGAAATATTGAGTCATGTTGCCTCTACAGCTGCCCATACTTGGGAAAGTGTTGCCAGTGGAGTATTTTGTCCACGAACTGACCACTCGATTATGTTCCATAAATTTTCGATGGGATTTATGTTGGAAGATCTGGGTGGCCAAATCATTTTCTCGAACTGTTCAGAATGTTCTTAAAACCAATCGTAAACAACTGTGACATAGCGCATTGTCATCGATATGAATTCCATGGTTGTTTGGGAACATGAAGGTCATAAATGGATTAAAATTGTCTCCGAGTATCCATACATAACAATTTCTAGTCAATGATCGGTTCAGTTGGATCAGAGGACCCAGTCCATTCCATGCAAACATAGCCCACACCATTATGGAGCCACCACCAGCTTGCACTTTACCTTATTGACAGCTTGGGTCAATGGCTTTGTGGCGTCTGCGCCACACTCGAACCCTACCGTCAGCTTTTAGCAACTGAAATCGGGACTCATCTGACCAGGTCACGGTTTTCCAGACGTCTAGGGTCCAATCGATATGGTCGCGAGTCCAGGGGAGGTGCTGCAGGCGATGTCGTGTTGTTAGCAAACTTATTCGCGTCGGTCGTCTGCTGCCATAGCTATTAACGCCATACTTCGCCCCACTACCCTAACAAATACGTTCGCCGTACGTCCCACATTGATTTCTAAGGTTACTTCACAGTGTTGCTTGTCTGTTAGCACTGACAACTCTACGCAAACGCCGCTGCACTTGTTTGTGAAGTAAAGGCTGTCTGCCATTGCGTTGTCTGCGGCGATAGATAATGCCTGAAATTTGGTACTTTCGGCACTCTCTTGACGCTGTAGATCTCGGAATATTGAATTTCCTAACGATTTCCGAAATGGAATGTCACACGCGTCTAGCTCTAACTACCAGTCTGCGGTCAGTCTGTTAATTCCCGCTGGGCGCCCGTAATCACGTCGGTACCTTTTCACATCAACCACCTGAGCAGAAATGACAGCTTTGCCACTGCACTGTCCTTTTATACCTTGTGTACGCGATACTACCGTCATCTGTATATGTGCATATCGCTGTCCCATGTCTTACATCACCTTAGTATACGTATAAGGCATATTGGTAATATTCACAGATATACAGCGCTACTACAAATGATTGAAACGATTTCATAAATTCACTGTAGCTCCATTCATTGACATATGGTCACGACACACTACAGATACGTAGAAAAACTCATAACGTTTTGTTCGGCTGAAGCCGCACTTCAGGTTTCTGCCGCCAGAGCGCTCGAGAGCGGAGTGAGACAAAATGGCGACAGGAGCCGAGAAAGCAACGAGTTAAATTTTCATAGAGTGGCTATAGGTCCGCCATATTTGAAGCAAATTGAAGTTCTGGCCGCCATGTTTTCTTTAGTCAAGGCATTCGTCTGCTGTGTCCCGCCCCCTTGTAACTGCGTTTGACTTACTTGAAATAGCCCATACTAGCTTCATTTTTTCTAAAAAAAAAGCAATAGACAGCAGTGATTTTAGTGTACACTGACAGCAAAAAGGGATGTTTTTGTCGTAATATGGCTAAACTTTTCGATGTAGATAACACTACAAGACAACTCAAATAAGCCTGTCCATCCACTATAACGTTACTTGTTGCCCATAAATTAATGCAATTAGAGCAGGTACCACCAGAATATTACGGTGAAACTTCTAAACATGCTGTGGTTAACTATCAGAAACAGTAACGGGCGCAGAAATGCGATATTTTTGTCGTTATTTCAAAGTAAACAGTCAAAGCCTCAAAAACCAGTACACTGTGAACGAGAATTTATTTGAAATATGTGTTACAAGTAGTTAACACAAGCATAGTAATTCAATAATAATCTACAAGAAAAGTAAAATAATTTATTTACATTTAATTTTTACAATTTTTTAACTAACATTCGTATTTTTCCAGTCTTTTCACTGACCTTTAAATAAAATAAGCTTCGTGTATAGTTGTCTCACAACTTTACCTCTCTGCTCAGATGATTTTGATTTGCATAAGTTATTTATTCGACATACAAAATAATGTTTGAGCAGCAGTTTTATCAGTTTAACATAATGGGTTTCTTCACCAAATTCAGTTTCTGTAAAAAGATGTTCATTGTTTATAAATAAGGAGCCTCTCACCAATTGCAACACTTCTGTCTGGAACCTCAACAAAACGTTTTTCTGACATTTCAGGATTATAGCCTTCTTCTCAAACCAGCAACTAAAGTCTGTAACTGCACTATTCTTCTTTTGTGTCGTACACTAAGTTGCTTCATTTGCTTTATCCGCTTCTTTAGTCTCACATTCTCTGCTTGTACTCTGTTATATTGTGTTTTCAACTTCTTAGGGCTTGGTAGACAGTAATTGTGGTCAGCAGAAATAGATGTGGGTCCGACAGGCACTGAAAGAATGCAGTTACATCATAAGTTTATAACAGAGTTGCACCATAAGATTATAATAGAAAGTATGTAATTCAAAGTAATAAGAACACGGAGTAAAATTAAATTATTGACTTACTTTGTGCTAATGATGTCACTGTAACAGAACTATCTTGCAAATTGTCGAAAGATCACTTTCTGGGTTGTGGTCGTAATACTTTATCTTGCTTTTGTAAATGTGGTGGAAAGTTAAAGATAGCAGGTACTTTTTTTGACAAAAGGCGCCTCTGGACATTTGTGTGGTACATATATTTCTCTTCAAAATGAGCTGAACAGAGGCAACTGGCTGTAGTAGGAAACCAGTTTTCTCGCTTCATATTTATAACCCATCTTTTTGTAAATTCCTTATCTTTTAAAGGAAATCTGTAATCAACGATAAATAAATTACTTTGCTGCATTTGTCTTAAGCATAATTACAGTTCCAATGCAAATGACTCTTTAATAAACATTAAAAAACGTGTGTCGTATTTCGGTACTAATATACTTACTTATAATATGAAATATTTGTTGTTTTATCGCTGCGATTTGTGCAGTTGAACGCTGAACACACTGCAGGCATGTTGACTTTATATTTTGTAACAAAAAAGGCAACTAGAAAAGTTAAATATTGCAGTAATATCACAACAGCTGACACACTTCCAACACAAACAACAGTAACGCTTTCCTAATGTTTTGACTAAGGAGAACATGGCGGCCGAGTTAGCGTTGGTTGCCGCTAGGAGCGCTGTAACTAGTATCTCAGCCACTCTATGAAATTTTAACTCATTGCGAGAAAGCGTATGTCGTGCTTGAAATGCACTCACATCAGTCAGTCATAACAGTGCAACGACACTTCAGGACCAAGTTCAACAAAGATCCACCAACTGCTAACTCCATTCGGCGATGGTATGCGCAGTTTAAAGCTTCTGGATGTCTCTGTAAGGGGAAGTCAACGGGTCGGCCTGCAGTGAGCAAAGAAACGGTTGAACGCGTGCAGGCAAGTTTCACGCGTCGCCAGCGGAAGTCGACGAATAAAGCAAGCCGGGAGCTAAACGTACCACAGCCGACGGTTTGGAAAATCTTACAGAAAAGGCTAAAGCAGAAGCCTTACCGTTTACAATTGCTACAAGCCCTGACACCCGATGACAAAGTCAAACGCTTTGAATTTTCGGCGCGGTTGCAACAGCTCATGGAAGAGGATGCGTTCAGTGCGAAACTTGTTTTCGGTGATGAAGCAACATTTTTTCTTAATGGTGAAGTGAACAGTCACAATGTGCGAATCTGGGCGGTAGAGAATCCTCACGCATTCGTGCAGCAAATTCGCAATTCACCAAAAGTTAACGTGTTTTGTGCAATCTCACGGTTTAAAGTTTACGGCCCCTTTTTTCTTCTGCGAAAAAAACGTTACAGGACACGTGTATCTGGACATGATGGAAAATTGGCTCATGCCACAACTAGAGACCGACAGCGCCGACTTCATCTTTCAACAGCATGGTGCTCCACCGCACTTCCATCATGATGTTCGGCATTTCTTAAACATGAGATTGGAAAACCGATGGATCGGTCGTGGTGGAGATCATGACCAGCAATTCATGTCATGGCCTCCACGCTCTCCCGACTTAACCCCACGCGATTTCTTTCTGTGGGGTTATGTGAAAGATTCAGTGTTTAAACCTCCTCTACCAAGAAACGTGCCAGAACTGCGAGCTCGCATCAACGATGCTTTCGAACTCATTGATGGGGACATGCTGCGCCGAGTGTGGGAGGAACTTGATTATCGGCTTGATGTCTGCCGAATCACTAAAAGGGCACATATCGAACATTTGTGAATGCCTAAAAAAACTTTTTGAGTTTTTGTATGTGTGTGCAAGGCATTGTGAAAATATCTCAAATAATAAAGTTATTGCAGAGCTGTGAAATCGCTTCAATCATTTGTAATAACCCTGTATGCAAGCCTCTAATGATACGCGATGAGACCATGGAAAAAACAAATGAAACATAAGATAACATTTATACATATAGTTCATGTCTGTTTCACCTGTTTTGAACATGCCCTTCTTCTCTTCGTACACGCTTGTCATGGCAGAATTTCAGTCAACATGCATAGCCAAATGTCTGTTGTCCGATTATGATTTGTGTGAGAATACGTGCTTGCATTTCACACACTGATCAAATGCAGAAAAAATAGAGTTGTCTAGATTTTTCAGTATGTATATGAAAACTGTTCCAAACTTTGCTTTATGCTGTCGAACTGGGTTTTTGAGAGGTGTTAACATCGCTTTCATAATCCGCATTGTTATATCCTCCACTGCGAACTGGATAACGCAGCCATTGCTTCCTAATATAGTCAGCAGTAGAAACATTTATAGATCACGGCAAAAAAATCAAGGAGACTCACTAGCGCTAACAAACGGAGTCAGAATTTTCAATTACTGAATCCCGCTCGAAACGCGTTATAAAGGCAGTTTTACTGGGTAGTGGACACTGTGGAGCCTATTTCCATTACAGACCCGCAAAATCCCAATATATTCGAATGGCCGAGCAGCGCGAACACTTGTTTGAAACACAGCACGGCACGGCGTCGGACGTAAGGGCAAGTTAACACGGCGACATTGGGTTGCGCCACTCGTTGCATAAAACGAGTTGCACGCAAATGATTTCATATATGACTGTAGACACAGCGACATCACTGTATATTTCAGTTTCGCCGTTTTGTGAGTGCCATAATCGCAGGTAAAATGGAAGTTTTGACAGCTACACGAGTTGTGGAGCAGTGAACGCTTGTAAGCGTAAAATTTCTGCCTAAGAAAAGAAATAAGGAACGTGCTTGAGTATGTGACTGGATAAAGAAAAGACGTCAGCCGGCCGGAGTGGCCGAGCGGTTCTAGGCGCTGCAGACTGGAACCGCGCGACCGCTGTGGTCGCAGGCTCGAATCCTGCCTCGGGCATGGATGTGTGTGATGTCCCTAGGTTAGTTAGGTTTAAGTAGTTCTAAGTTCTAGGGGACTGATGACCTCAGAAGTTAAGTCTCAGAGTGCTCAGAGCCATTTGAACCATGTCGCGTTACAAGGAATTATAAATTCACTAATGCATAAAACACTACTACTTACAGTCTAAGTAACGTATTGTGAGAAATATCTTTTCTATAATGTAGATACCGCTGATGATGGGCAACACCCGAAAGTAGTCCGGTAAAGCCGCGCGGGCTTAGCCGAGCGGTCTGAGGCGCTGCAGTCGTGTACTGTGCGGCTGGTCCCGGCGGAGATTCGAGTCCTCCTTCGGGCATGGGTGTGTGTGTTTGTCCTTAGGATAATTTAGGCTAAGTAGTGCGTAAGCTTAGACACCGATGAGCTTAGCAGTTAAGTCGCATAAGATTTCACACATATTTGAACATTTAGTCCGGTAAAACAAACAAATACCAACAAGCAGCTTCTGTGAAACAATTAGTTATTAATATGGCATATTTACAAAGTTATAAGCGTTTGACTCGTTGTGAATGTGTTGAAACCCTATTAAACAATCTGGGCTTTATTAACTGTAACTGAACTCAAACTGTATTGTCGGATAGCTGTAACAAGGTTCCTACATAGTTATGACAAATGCGGCCTTTCATTAGATATAGCAACGTAATGTCGTGACTGAACATGTTTCGACAACGTTATGTTCACAGAAAAACTCAAAGGATTTGGAGTTGATTTAGTATTCCTCTTTCAGAACGCCACGGTTTTACAGCTTTATTCATACAGTAATGCCAATGATGTGACTGCGAGAAACATTTTAACATTCTCTAAACAATAGAATGTATCTGGAGATTCAAAAAGGAAGACCAGATCTCAGTTGTTTATTACAAACGAACTACAAACGCAGTAACACATTACGCACGTCCCTGGATAGAGGAAGATTCAAAGTTTAGATACACCTGCGTTGTTGTTGCTAGCAACTTAGCGACTACACCGCCAGAGAAATAATTTTATTTGTTGAAATTTGCGTGAAGTTCGAGTGCAACGTGGATTCCGCCGTCGATTTAGAAAGAAGCCGCCTCTGCACAAGTAGATTTATGACTGGCATACCAAATTCGCGAAAGATGGTTGCATATGCATAGGGAAGGGCACTGGCCGGCCACTCACGTCTGATGAAAATATCGAGCATATCAGAGATACGTTCACACGGAACCCTCGGAAGTCCACAACATGGGCAGACTAGGAGCTTCAGCTTCCCCAAACAACGCCGTGGTGCGTTCTGAAACGACGCCTACATGTAAAGCCTAACGAGTTGCTATTACTGTGGTATCTGTGTCCCAGCGGCCGTAACAGAAGGAACGAATTTTGCATTTGACTTCTCCAGCATATGGCAGAGGACAGATTTTCTTAACATCTCATCTGTTTGGACGAATCGGGTAAAGTAAACAGCCATAATACAAAAATTTGGACGTCAAAAAATTCTGGCGTCGTTCTAGAACGTGGAAGAGACTCACCGAAACTGAATGTGTTTTGTACCATTCCTGTTTGCAAAGTTTATGGACCTTTCGTTCTTGCGGAGAAACCTGTGACAGGAATATCTTCTTGGACATGCTGTAAAATTATTTGTTTCCTCAACTTCGCCAATATTTCAATGATTCCAGTCATTCCATCACGAAGGAGGTACGCGGTTCGTGTTGTCTGTAGTCCAACCATGCCTTGACGGTTAATACCGCTGTTCTATCGCGCCCGCATTGTTACTTTGTGCCAGAAAGGGCTCTCAACGAGGGACACATCCAGGCGTCTCCGATTGAACCAAAGCATCGAGGAGATACAGAGAGACTGAGGCGTTGAGATCAAAAAGGGGGACATGTCACTCAACAGCAGGTTTGAAATATTTTGAAAAACTATACACTCTTCAGTAGCGTTATTCCCGAACCTTACGGTTACTCTCACGTGCATACCAAAATTTTGCCTCCATTCTTGCAGCGGTGTACCGTAGGTCTCTAGAAGAGCGTAGCGCTCCAAAAGATTGGAAAAGGGCACAGGTCATTCCCGTTTTCAAGAAGGGACGTCGAACAGATGTGCAGAACTATAGACCTATGTCTATAGTGTCTGTCAGTTGTAGAATTTTGGAACACGTATTACGTTCGAGTATAATGACTTTTCTTGAGACTAGAAATCTACTCTGTAGGAATCAGCATGGGTTTCGAAAAACACAATGGTGTGAAACCCAGCTTGCGCTATTCGACCACGAGACTCAGATGACCATAGACACGAGTTCCCAGATAGATGCCGTGTTTCTTGACTTGCGCAAGGCGTTTGATACAGTTTCCCACAGTTGTTTAATGAACAAAGTAAGAGGATATGGACTATCAGACCAATTGTGTGATTGAATTGAAGAGTTCCTAGATAACAGAACGCAGCATGTCATTCTCAATGGAGAGAAGTCTTCCGAAGTAAGAGTGATTTCAGGTGTGCCGCAGGGGAGTGTCGTAAGACCGTTGCTATTCACAATATATATAAATGACCTTGTGGATAACATCGGTAGTCCACTGAGGCTGTAGTACATCGAAAGGTTGGAACAATGGAAAATTGTACTGAAATGCAGGAGGATCTGCAACGAATTGACGTATGGTGCAGGGAATGGCAATTGAATCTCAATGTCGACAAGTGCAATGTGCTGCGAAAACATAGAAAGAAACATCCTCTATCATTTAGCTACAATATAGCAGGTCAGCAACTGGAAGAAGTTAATTCCATAAATCATCTGGGAGTAGGCATTAGGAGTGATCTAAAATGGAATGACCATATAAAATTAATAGTCGGTAAAGCAGATACCAGACTGAGTCTCATTGGAAGAATCCTAAGGAAACGCAATCCGAAAACAAAGGAAGTAGGTTACAGTACACTTGTTCGCCCACTGCTTGAGTACTGCTCACCAGTGTGGGATTCGTACCAGATAGGGCTGATAGAAGAGATAGAGAAGATCCAACGGAGAGCGGCGCGCTTCGTTACAGGGTGATTTGGTAATAGCGAGAGCGTTACGGAGATTATAGATAGACTTCAGTGGAAGACTCTGCAAGAGAGACGCTCAGTAGCTCAGTACGGGCTTTTGTTGAAGTTTCGAGAACATACCTTCACCAAGGAATCAAGCAGTATATTGCTCCCTCCTACGTATATCTCGTGAAGAGACCATGAGGATAAAATCAGAGCGATTAGAGCCCACACACAGGCATACCGACAATCTTTCTTTCCACGAACAATACGAGACTGGAATAGAAGGCAGAACCGATTGTGGTACTCAAGGTACCCTCCGCCACAGACCGTCAGGTGGCTTGCGTAGTATAGATGTAGATCATGGAATAAAAGCAAGTAATAGAAAATGATAATAGAGAACACTGACATATAGCGTTTTTTATTTAATCAACAGTGATTTTATCAAAAATACTGTGTAAAAAATAGTAAATTTTCAAGCAAGATATATTTCTTAATCACTTCAACATGTCCATACACATTCCTGTTGTTTGTGCTATTCACAATTAAGAATATTTATCAAAATAGGCATTATAATAGAAATCAATATGCTTTTGAGTGCTTTGGCTTGTAGCATGAGAGAGTTAATTCCACATTTTTAGCTCATTAAACAATCGTGTTTATTCTGACAGACACCCACGTTCATGAACTTGTCATTCTTGATCACTGTCCCAAACTTCAGTTTCAGATCATTGTCTTCCTCTCCACCAGTCACTTTATTAACGGCACATTTCTATAGAATATTATCAAAATACTCACGAAACTGTAAAGGGATAACGTCAGTCATGAATGAAACATCCTGTAGTGTCCCAGGTTTCAGAGAAATGACGTCCATTTATACTCTCGGCACACTATGAAAGTGAGGAACTATCAGCATCCTAGCCAGAATAGATACTTATTTCGTAATTCCAACGCTATTGGGTGAAGAAGAGACACATTTTACCTCAACTGTGTACTCAATTATTTTGTATTGAGTAACAGCCCAATTTATAATCACATGTTAATATAATGTTTCTACACAGCTTGCTTTTACTTTTGTATTATGTACAGAGCATACAAACAATGAACATTGTATGACAATTTACCTGCAATCTGCAACTGTTCCCCTTTTGCGGACAATTTTTCCTTTCCATTTGTTAGGCTACAAACCCACAACCTTCTTTTGTTTAATCACATTTCTCTTCCACAGTTCAGAGAGTCTTTTCTTTCTCCTAAATTCATGTAAATCGTTTCTGGACTCGTCTGAAGGTTCCATCACCGAAGCCATTTTGAAATCTCACAGCTGTTAACTGCATCCCTTTATCGCGCTGCCGTCACTCCTCAAGTTCTGTCGTGCAATGTAGTGACTTGCCTCTGTGACAAGTCCTCTATCTGCACGGTACGAAATTTCAGCACTGGCTCAGACATGGAAGAAGTCCTTAAAAATGATGACGAGTTTCGTTTTTTATCACAACGCCTCAGTTACGGAACGCGAAAAATTTCGCGACCGCGACCTCGACAAAGGCCACTGCCTCTGTTCGGGTTTTTCCTTTCAGCTGCATTCCTCTTCACACTATTTACTCTCCACTCATTCACTTACAATGATAACTTCTCTTTGATAAAATACAACTCTTTTCCGGTAAAAATTACCATGTTTTTGTCTGTCTTTCCGCCACCGACCATGGTCGTCAACTGACTCTCTTCGTCCTCGTTGAAATTACAGAGACAAAATTTCAATCTATACCACTTAACATTTACAGTTAATATTACACAGAATTTGCATATCAGTTTACATACAGCTAGGCATTTTAACTTTAAGGAGCTAGGCATTTTAACTGCACAGTCACAATGCATATTTTCGCTAGTGAAATTCGTCATAAATAATCGATCACAATTTAACAGTGATGTACATAGCTACAACACTAGAGGGAAAAATGGCCTTTATTACTCGTTGTTAAATCCGTTAGTGGCTCACAGAGGAGCTCAAAATGCAGCAATAAAAATTTTTGATCATTTGCCCCAAATACATAAAGCGCCTGACAGGCAGCGTAGCAAGTTCTAAATCAAATTTAAAATCATTTCTCCAGGACCACTCATTCTGTTCCATTGGAGAACTTCTACTTAAAAACTGGTAGCTTGTTAAAAAAAACTTTTTTAAAGTGCAGTTGCGTGTGTAGGAATAAAAAAATTATGTTTTCTTTAATGTTATCACTAATCATGTATATTCGTTCCACATCATTTCGATAAAAAACTCCGCTAACTATCTTACATGAAAAATAACAAAACACATATTTACACATTACATGGGTTCGTTCATACTTACGCTGCAGTTCAGAATATATATATATATATATATATATATATATATATATATATATATATAAGGTAGAAATTACATGAAGTCAATGTTAAATTCGTCTTCCGTAACTGAAAAGATGCCGCATTAACTTTCAGTGGAGAAAAACCTCTGTCACAATGCTAATATTTTAAGTTAGACTAACCATGACTGTTAGTGATATACTGAAACTAGAAATTTTCTGTTACCAGTCACAATTTATTTCTTTTATTGCCACTAAGAATTTCAGAGATGTAAACATCCATTTTTGGGAGGATTTATGTGAATTAATGCGACAGACAGCTGTTCTGTGTACGACTTTCGGGTAACTTGTGTCTAGTAGACAGTGCCACAACTTACCCCGAGGTCGGACACACAACACATACATGTCGTATTGATTCGAATAAATCCACTTGATTGAAGTTTCAACCTCTGAAACGCGTAATGGAAATAAAATAAAATAATATAAAATCTTACTCGTAACAGAGACTTGTAGTTTCACATAATTCACGCTTTCACGTCAAAAACTTTCACATGCAGTCTTCTAATACAAAATTTTTAACAAAAAATTTTAATATGGAACGATTTGCAAGTGAAAATGGTCGGTGGTTCTGTTCATTAACTGTCTGCGCCCGCGCAGAGAACGCGGTGAAGGTCCGTATGCATGAACTTAATTTTCGTCTGGCCATTTGACATAAGGGAGCGGCCCCTTCTGTAACGACCCAGTTGTGACTGGCTGTCGCGCTCCGTCCTCGACTGGCGCACTATGCGTTCGTGTTACGATGTTTTTGGGTTGCAGTATGGTTCCGAGTGGGTACTGAAGGAACTTAACGAGGCTCAGTATGATGAATAATGAATTAAGGCGTTCTCATTTGCAGATCAGCAGTGCGCTGGCAGTAAAGGAGGCACCGTGTCTGTTTGGCGCTGTCTTACGCTTCACAAATATACTACCGGGAAAAATGCTACATCTTCAAGGCCTGTGTTCAGTGGCAGGGACTGCAGTGTTAGAGTTTCATTTGGCACTGTCCTCTGAGATCAGATGGCACTCAGGAGCCTTGTCCATGCGCCCTCTGTTTTTTACTCTGCAGGCAGCAACCGAGTTGATTTTCGAGGTGAACAGTGATTGCAAAATTCATAGTAGGGAACAACCGTGCCCCATCTGTGAGTACGAACGCCTGACGGACAAATGCAGCCAATTGAAAGGAGTAGCATTGTGGGCCTGCGGCAAGTTAAATGGAATTATCGACGGATTGCTGTATATGTTGGCCACAACAGATCTGTAGGATATCACTGTTTTCAACTATGGCCCGTGCAACATTTCCACACCTGGATACCACTATCTGGATGCCAGCTTAATATAGACGTATGACAAAATCCATACATTGTTCGACCATCGCTGACAGACCGAACATCATCCGAGGAAGAAATTCGGTCACATGTTGCACCTCCTGTATCACCGAGAACCACTGGGAACTGTCTGATTGCAGCAGGACTAAGATCAAGTATGCCTCTGGCCATGCAGCCACCGACACCACAACAACACCAAGCACGGCTATTCCGGCGTCATGAAAGAGTCGAATGGATGGTGGTTGGGTTGGGTTGTTTGGGGAAGGAGACCAGACAGCGAGGTCATCGGTCTCATCGGATTAGGGAAGGACGGGGAAGGAAGTCGGCAGTGCCCTTTGAAAGGAACCATCCCGGCATTTACCTGGAGCGATTTAGGGAAATCACGGAAAACCTAAATCAGGAGGGCCGGACGGGGGATTGAACCGTCGTCCTCCCGATGGACGGTGGAATGGGGCTCTATCGTCATCAGTGATGAGAGGTGCCGTCTATATGCGAGTGATGGACGTACACATGCACGGTGTACGCCAGGTGAGTTGCACGTTCCGGAGTCCATTCGCCCACGACACGTAAGTCCCACCCCTGGCCTCATGGTGTGGGGAGCTATCAATTACAACCCGTAATCACATTTGGTGTTTCTCCAGGTAAAGTAACCAGTGGCCGCTTTTGTGTCTTCGTCGCCACTGCTGAGTCTTGTACCATAGGAATCAAGCCAGTGGATGTTGTTTGGTGGCCAGTATCCTCTATCTACCACAAAAGTGCACACATGTATTAACAGAGTTCTTTATTTCTTAAACAGATAGCAAATGCCGGGATGGTTCCTTTGAAAGGGCACGGCCGATTTCCTTCCCCGTCCTTCCCTTACCCGAGCTTGCGCTGCGTCTCTAATGACCTCGTTGTCGACGGGACGTTAAACACTAATCTCCTCCCCCTCCTCCTCTTAAACAGATAGCTGGTACTTAACTTTTCAGCGTCCATGTGTTGTGGTACAAGCTCTTCCGTAATAGTCCACATTAACCTCGTGAAGAACAAGTCCCGCTATACGATGAATGACAGACGCCGAAGTGAAGTGCGAGTTGGTGATTCAGTGACTAAGCTAGTGACTGACCGACTGCGCTAGTGATTGAGATAGTGAGCTAGTAACAGAGAGACTGAGACTGAGTGACTGATCTAGCGACTGAGACTCAACTTGTGACTGAGAGATCGAGACTGAGACTGAGCCCTCCGGTTAGCGGCGGCGATCTAAATACTTGAGGTCTAGAGGGCGTTGGCGGCATGTTGCTTGCGAGTCTGTCCTTGGCCTCTCTCCTGATAGGCACGCTTGATCCAGCGCCTACTATCAAACTTCCTGCTACATAATGAGATTTTTCACTCTGCAGCGGAGTTTGCGCTGATGTGAAACTTCCTGGCATATTAAAACTGTGTGCCAGACCAAGACTCGAACTCGAGACTTTTGCCTTTCGTGGGCGAGTGCTCTACCAACTGAGCGACCCAAGCACAACTCATACCCCGTCCACACAGCTTTACTTCTGCCAGTACTTCATCTCCTACCTTCCAAACTTTAGAGAAGCTCTCTTACGAACCTTGCAGAACTAGCACTCCTGAAAGAAAGGATATTGCGGAGACATAGCTTAGCCACAGCCTGGGGAATGTTTCCAGAATGAGATATTCAATCTGCAGTGGAGTGTGCGCTGATATGAAACTTCCTGCCAGATTAAAACTCTGTGCCAGACTGAGACTCGAACTCGGGACCTTTGTCTTTCATGGGCAAGTGTTCTCCAACTAAGCTGCCAAAGCACGACTCACGTCATGAGTTCGAGTCTCGGTCCGGTACACAGTTTTAATCTGCCCGGAAGTTTCCTGCTACATCTTTGCCGGCCAGTGTGCTGGCGACAGCTCACTCCAGCACACCCGCTATTGCACAGGTTGTTATCCCCGTGCATTTTCAGCACGACAATGCATGTTCACATACGGCTGCTGCTAAGCAACGTACTCTTCGTAGTGTAAAACAACTGTCCTGGCCAGCAAGGTCAACAAATCTCACGCCAACTGAACACGCATAGGACGTGACGAAGTGGGGAATTACTTGTCCTCCAGAGCCTGTCAGAACCATTGCCGAATTGCAACAAAAGGTGCAAGATGATTGGGACAATCCATCTCATGATACAATTCGGTATCTTTATGATCGTTTGAATGCAAGAACACACGCCTGTGTCGCTGTCAGAGGTACACTGTGTATCGTTTAGGCGCCTTTTATTGGGACATGCGTGTTTCATTTGGTCTGAATTTGTAAGCGTATACTCCTATAAAAATGAACTACATGCCAAATCACTTGTCAATAAGATGACCTTCCGACACTGAATTTACGAATTTTTGACTTGAAAGCGTCTACTCTCTCGTCTGTCAAACACTCTTGTGTGGCAAAATACCATCAGATTAGAGTCGCTAATAACTGAGACACTAATAACCCGCAGTCTGGAACCGCGCGACCGCTACGCGAGTAGGTTCGAATCCTGCCACGGGCATGGATGTGTGTGATGTCCTCAGGTTAGTTAGGTTTAAGTAGTTCTAAGTTCTAGGGGACTGATGACCTTAGAAGTTAAGTCCCATAGTGCTCAGAGCCATTTGAACTAATAACCCGCAGCCCTCCCGGTTAGCCGCTTGGTCTAACGCACTGCATTCCGGGCAGGAAGGCGTGCCGGTCCTCCGCACGAATCCGCCCGGCGGATTAGTGTCAAGGACTGGTGTGCCGGCCAGTTTTTGGATGGTTTTTAAGGCTGTTTTCCATCTACCTCGGCGAATGCGGACTGGTTCCCCTTATTCCGCCTCAGTTACACTATGTCGACCATTGCTGCGCAAACACTGTCTCCACGTACGCGTACCCCATAATTACTCTACTACTCAAACATTTGGTGTTACACTCGTCTGGTGTGACACGTTCCCGGGGGTTCCACTGGGGGCCGAACCACACAATAACCCTGGGTTCGGTGTGGGTCGGTGGTGGGGTGAGTGGTCTGCTGTAGCCTGTTGTGGGATTTAGTACCACTGAGGGCTACGACGGGACGAAGCCTCTCCGTCGTTTCTAGGTCCCCAGTTCCATACAATACAATAACCCGTAAACAGTGGTTGAAGCCACTACGAATAGATCATGTCTGCAGATATTTGTCGCATTGTACTCGTTTTGCCGGTGAGGTCATCGTCAGTGTAGATGCATGTTAGTGGATGTTACAAATTAGCTTTGTGTAAAGTTACAAGTTGGTGCAGCGTGGAAACTCGTTTACTTAGGATATTAATTCGAGTACCACTGTGAAGAGTTTTTGCAGCGTTACTTCGACCCAAAGTGAGAAATTAAAAATATTCGCCGGACTGTAAGTGAAAATCGCTATTAAACTGAAAACTGTAAAATAATGAAAGATGTCGTCTCATATGACTCGTAAATACGTTCGGAATTAAAGAAAAAGCAAGTCACAGGAGACCTAGCGTCGAAAGGAATGCCAAAAGTCTAAAAAGTCCAGCGACGAGTTGCAACATTTGTAACAAATAATATTATAGTGGAACACAATAGCTGTTTATATATTCCATTCGTAATTGAACCCTTTATCAAAATACACACATAACTCTGAAAATTCAGCACCAAGGAAGATAAATGAGACCGAAATGAATGATGTACTGTAAATTACGCCCATAATAAGATACAAACGATTAGGATTACAGAATTGTACTTGCTCTCCGACTACGAGAATGCAGTATGGCATGAACCACGTGATGTAATTAAAGCGTCGAAACGCTCTTGACTTTTTTTGAAATTCTTCTTCACATACCTCGCGAATTTTCCTATTCAAATAGGACAGAAGCTGTTAGTAAAAGGGGCGGGGGGAAAATTAATTCGGCTTCAAAACTATCTGATGTAGAAGCAACACAGATTACAAAACTGCTGCTTCCACCGTGGTGTCCAACTAGTAGGGGGCCATTACTCTATGATATGTGAAGCAAGACACGTGCTGAAACATGGTATTTTGTCTCTCGACACTCTAAAGGCTGCGTTTCAGGTACCCATAGTTGTCTAAGGAGATGGTGGTTTCCAGATCATTAACACCAACGCTATAACGTACGTGCCATCGGTCCATCTCGCTCAGATGATCTCGGAAGGGCGACAGAGAGAGTCCCACACGCGTTGCAGTCCTCCATCGCCGGGGAGATACTAAGACTGAAGCTGTGAGCCCGTTACGGCCATGCGGACAAGATGCGGCTCATAGCATGTTGTGGTCATATTTCACGGTCTAATACCCACTCTTCGCTGCGTATGATAATCTTTTCTCCAGTGGCCCATCAAAATTATTACTATATTCGTACGAGCCGAAATGTCACTGAATGATACACGCATTTCCCGAAAATGATCGTTCTACCTCGATACAATTCATACTCATAGTGCAACTCACCCTCTGACATCGACGAGACACGTTAAAAACAAGTTAAAAACAATAACAAGTCTCAAAGGTGATCAAATTTCATAAATGTGGACATCCCCCAACATGTGCTGCAGTGTTTACCCTGCATTCAAGTAAAACTTTAATACACTGTCATATTGTCCCACATTATGCTGTTAAAAACACAGGGAACCCAGATTGCTGTATATGATTATGAAAGTATCTGTCTTCAAAGACAACAAATGAGCTTTGCACTTAACTATCACAGTTATGGAAGCAAATAATTTCAACAACCCACAACACAGAGGCAAAGAAATTTGTTGCAGTTCCTTGAGAATTAATCACTTAGCACTACTTAGCACTAAGTTTCAACTCCTATAATGAGATACCACGTAGTTATTAAGACACAGAAAAGTTTTTAGCGCAAGCTACAAGCTTATGTAACAGAAGAACGATGAAAAAATTTAATACAGTAACTGTGCTTTAAAACGACAGTTACAACAACAAGAATTTGTGTCCCAAACAATTCGGCAATCCACCTTGTCGTTTTTCTCTAACAATTGCTTGCTATCACAGCATGTTCCACAACACTACTGACCAAAGATGTGAAAAAAATGACCTTAAAATTTATATTCAGTTCCCCAAGAGGACACATACACACGCATTTCAAAATATACATATTTTTTGAAAAAAACAAGACTGGTACAATGTTCCATCAAACAATTTGTTGGTCACGCTAGTACTGTTGATCAACAGGCAGGGCAACCCGCGACCTCAGAATCGAACCGACTGCATCCACGTAGTTACTCAGCGTAAATCAGATATAGACACCTCCGGATAATCGAGAAAACTTTGCGCATGGCGCTAGTAACTGCTAGTGTTACATGACAAGAAATGACAAGAAAAAGAAACTTTAAGTTAAACAAATAATCAAAATAAATGATCCATAACTCCTAAATCATGGAACTGAACACAACATGGCTACGAGCCTAATGACACAGTCATATATCAGTACTAGGCGCTCAGTCCGGAACCGCGCGACTGCTACGGTCGCAAGTTCGAATCCTGCTTCGGGCATGGATGTGTGTGATGTCCTTAGGTTAGTTAGGTTTAAGTAGTTCTAAGTTCTAGGGGACTGATGACCACAGATGTTAGGTCCCATAGTGCTCAGAGCCATTAGAACCATTTGAACCATATATCAGTAAAGCGACAGAAACCAAACCCTCCAGTGTTAACAGCTAAAAAGTAATCGTGTCCTTATTCTGGACGCACACCAAAACCTCAACAAGGAGACCAGAATATTCGTCCCCCCACCGCAATTCAGCTTCAAAAAAACGCCCATTGGCGTAAAGGTAGCAAGGGACCGCCACGTGAGACGGAAAATCAACAAGATTTGAATGTATGCAGACGGTCGGCTAACGAACTTCAATTACATTAGTAGAAAGTACCTTAAAAAGTAAGGAACTGGCATGAATCCTTTTCTCCCAGAATTAACAAGTGAGCTAGCAAGCATCAAAGCCACTCACATCAATAAATGAGGTAACTTAAAACAAAGTCCACAAAGCTATCATATAAAAGAAGTAAAAACACACTATGTCTTAATCACAGAAAATGACAACCAAGCAGTTGGTACAAACATGTGGGGGCCTCTTGAACACGCGCTCAACGTGCCTACGACCGGGGCTTAAGCAAATAGGAAAACTGAACCGGCATTTTTAGAGTTCTGCTACCTGTGAAGGCGGATAAGGAACACAAGCAGACGGCGACGCACTGGGAAAGACAATAGAAGGGAACATTTAACCAACCTCACCCTGTCCCCGGATTCACTCAACAGAAGGAAAGTACCTCATTGTAGTTCCAAGACGGCACGCTTTTGTATTAACGAAGGCACCGCAACCACGGACTTCCGCGGTAGGAATAGCCTCGGCCGTCTGTCCTCCTGAGCCGACAAGATGCAAACCTATACTGGGACACCCGACCCCAAACGGAATGCCGAAGTCCAGTCCTCTGACAGAGAAATCGCACTGCCCAAATCACAATACGCCGTACCTGAGAGCCCTCTCTGTTGCGCCTCCTGCCGCTGTCCGACTCACTCCTCACAATCCCTCTTGCTTATGTCAAATCGGCACCCCCTCCTCTGTAGGTAAAGGTGGCATACGGACCGTGACCTAGCGACACAGTAAGGCTCAGGGAATATGATGAAAGTTCTTACAGCACAATAAATAATCGGTTATAACATACTTGCACGCTGTGTGGTTCATTAGTGATCACAGGAGCGAGAAACAAATGCTGTTCACGAACAGAGAATTTAGGTAATAATTTATTCTACATTAAAAAACAAAAAATAAAAATACGCTGAACCTCCAAAGAAACTGCTACATGCATGCGGATATATATTAAAATTGCTACACCAAATAGAAATGCAGATGATAAACGGGTATTCATTGGACAAATATATTATACTAGAACTGACATGTGATTACATTTTCACGCAATTTGGGTGCATAGATCCTGAGAAATCAATACCCAGAACAACCACCTCTGGCCGTAATAACGGCCTTGATACGCCTGGGCATTGAGTCAAACAGAGCTTGGATGGCGTGTACAGGTACAGCTGTCCATGCAGCTTCAACACGATACCACAGTTCATCAAGAGTAGTGACTGGCGTATTGTGACGAGCCAATTGCTGGGCCACCATTGACCAGACGTTTTCATTTGGTGAGAGGTCTGCAGAATGTGCTGGCCAGGGCAGCAGTCGAACATTTTCTGTATCCAGAGAGGCCCGTACAGGACCTGCAACATGCGGTCGTGCATTATCCTGCTGAAATGTAGGGTTTCGCAGGGATCGAATGAAGGGTAGAGCCACAAGTCATAACACATCGGAAATGTAACGTCCACTGTTCAAAGTGCCGTCAATGCGAACAAGAGGTGACCGAGACGTGTAACCAATGGCACCCCATACCATCACGCCGGGTGATACGCCAGTATGGCGATGACGAATACACGCTTCCAATAAGCGTTCACCGCGATGTCGCCAAACACGGATGCGACCATCATGATGCTGTAAACAGAACCTGAATTCATCCGAAAAATTGACGTTTTGCCATTCGTGCACCCAGGTTCGTCGTTGAGTACACCATAAAAGGCGCTCCTGTCTGTAATGCAGCGTTAAGGGTAACCGCAGCCATGGTCTCTGAGCTGATAGTCCATGCTGCTGCAAACGTCGTCGAACTGTTCGTGCAGATGGTTGTTGTCTTGGAAACGTCTCCATCTGTTGCCTCAGGGATCGAGACGTGGCAGCACGACCCGTTACAGCCATGTGGATAAGATGCGTGTCATCTCGACTGCTAGTGATACGAGGCCGTTGGGATCCAGCACGGCGTTCCGTATTACCCTCTTGAACCCACCGATTCCATATTCTACTAACAGTCGTTGGACATCGACCAACGCCGGTCACCTGCTGTTTGTGTATGAGAAAGCGGTTGGAAACTTTCCTCATGTCAGCACGTTGTAGGTGTCGCCACCGGCGCCAACCTTGTGTTCAAATGGCTCTGAGCACTATGGGACTTAACATCTGTAGTTATCAGTCCCCTAGAACTTAGAACTACTTAAACCTAACTAACCTAAGGACATCACACACATCCATGCCCGAGGCAGGATTCGAACCTGCGACCGTAGCAGTCGAGCGGTTCCGGACTGAGCACCTTAACCGCTAGACCACCGCGGCCGCCAACCTTGTGTGAATGCTCTGAAAAGCTAATAATTTGCATTTCGCAATAACTTCTTTCTGTCGGTTAAATTTTGCGTCTGTAGCACGTCATCTTCGTGATGTAGCAATTTTAATGGCCAGTAGTATGGTCCTTTGATAGTGACCGGGCCAAATATCTCACGAAATAATTGTCAAACGAAAAAACTACAAAGAACGAAACTTGTCTAACTTGAAGGGGGAAACTAGATGGCGCTATGGTTGGCCCGCTTGATGGCGCTGCTATAGGTCAAACGGATATCACTTCGTTTCTTTTTTAAATAGGAACCCCCATGTTTTGTTACATATTCGTGTAGTATGAATTTTTTAGTCGGACTACTTTTTTCGCTTTGTGATAGATGGCGATGTAATAGTCACAAACAATTGGCTCACAATTTTAGACGAACAGTTGGCAGCAGGTACGTTTTTTAAATTAAAATATAGAGGGTAGGTACGTTTGAACACTAATGTGATACATTTACCCTTTTGAGCTTATCATTTCTGAGAACTCATGCTGATACAGCGTGATAACCTGTAAATACCACATTAATGCAATAAATGCTCAGAATTATGTCCGTCAACCTTAATGCATTTGGCAATACGTGTAACGACATTCCTCTCAACAGCGAGTAGTTCGTCTTCCGTAATGTTGGCACATGCATTGACAATGCGGTGACGCATGTTGTCAGGTGTTGTCGGCGGATCACGATAGCAAATATCCTTCAACTTTCCTCACAGAAATAAATCCGGGGACATCAGATCCGGTGAACGTGCGGGCCACGGTATGGTGCTTCGTCGACCAATCCACCCGTCATGAAATATGCTATTCAATACCGCTTCAACCGCACGCAAGCTATGTGCCGGACGTCCTTCATATTGGAAGTACATCGCCATTCTGTCATGCAGTGAAACGTCTTGTAGTAACATCCGTAGAACATTACGTAGGAAATCAGCATACATTGCACCATTTAGATTGCCATCGATAGAATGGGGGCCGATTATCCTTCCTCCCATAATGCCATACCATACGTTAACCCGCCAAGGTCGCTAATGTTCCACTTGTCGCAGCCATCGTGGATTTTCCGTTGCCCAATAGTGCAAATTATGTCAGTTTACGTTACCGCTGTTGGTCAATGACGCTTCGTCCCTAAATAGAACGCGTGCAAGAAATCTGTTATCGAGCCGTAATTTCTCGTGTGCCCAGTGGCAGAACTGTACATGACGTTCAAAGTCGTCGCCATGCAATTCCTGGTGCATAGAAATATGGTACGGGTGCAATCGGTGTTGATGTAGCATTCTCAACTCCGATGTTTTTGAGATTCCCGATTCTCGCGCAATTTGTCTGCTATTGATGTGCGAATTTGCCGCGACAGCAGATGAAACACCTACTTGGGCATCATCATGTGTTGCAGGTCGTGGTTGACGTTTCACATGTTGCTGAACACTTCGTGTTTCCTTACATAACGTAACTATCCGGCGAACGGTCCGGGCACTTGGATGATGTCGTCGAGGACACCGAGCAGTATACATAGCACACGCCCGTTGGGTATTGTGATCACAATAGCCATACATCAGCACGATATCCATCTTTTCCGCAATTGTTAAACGGTCCATTTTAACACGGGTAATGTATCACGAAGCAAATACCGTCCGCACTGGCGGAATGTTACGTGATACCACGTACTTATACGTTTGTGACTATTACAGCGCCGTCTACCACAAAGCGAAAAAAGTGGTCCAACTAAAACATTCATTTTTTTTACGTGCTACACAAATATGTAATAACATATGGCGGTTCCTATTTTAAAAAAACGCAGTTGATATCAGTTTCAGCTATGGGAGCGCGATGTACCGGGCCAATCATAGCGCCATCTAGTTTCCCCATTCAGGCTACACGAGTTTCTTGCTTTGTAGTTTTTTCATTTGATGCTTATTTCGTGAGATATTTGGCCCGGTCACTATCAATGGACCACCCTGTATATATAAGCAGGCAGAATACGGACCTGCGATCGGAAATGCCTATATAAGCAGACAACTGTCTGGTTCAGTTGTTAGATCGGTTACTGCTGCTGCAATGGCAGGTTACGCAGATTTAAGTGAGTTTGAATGTGGTGTTACAGTCGGCGTACGAGCGATGGAGCACAGCATCTCCGTGGTAGCGACGAAGTGGGTATTTTCCCGTACGACCATTTCGCGGGTGTACCGTGAATATCAGGAATCCGGTAAAACATCAAATGTCCGACATCGCTGAGGCGGGAAAAAGATCCTGCTAGAAGAAACCAACGACGACTGAAGAGAATCATTCAACGTGACAGAAGGGCAACCCTTCCTCAAATTGCTGCTGATTTGCTTTCAGAGCCGAAGGCCCAGTGGTGTATCCTTGATGACTGGACGACACAAAGCTTTACGCCTCGCGTATGCCCGTCCACACCGACATTCGACTGTTGATGACTGGAAACATGGTGCCTGGTCGAACGAATCTCGTTTCTAATTGTATCGAGCAGATGCACGTGTACAGGTATGGGGAGAACCTGCATATCAGCAGGGGACAGTTCAAGCTGGCGGAGACTCTGTAATGGTGTGGGGCGTTTCCATTTGGTGTGATAAGAGACCCCTGATTCGTCTAGATACGACTCTGACTGGTGACACGTACGTAAGCGTCCTGTCTGATCACCTGCATCCATTCATGTTCATTGTGCATTCCGACGGACTTAGCCTATTCCATCAGGACAATGCGGCATCCCACACGTCCAGAATTGCTACAGAGAGGCTCCAAGAACACTCTTCTGAGTTTAAACACTTCCGCTGGCCACCAGACCCCCAAGACATGAACATTATTGAGCATATCTGGGATGCCTTGCAAGTACTATTCAGAAGAGAGCTCCACCCAATCGTACTCTTATGGATTTATGGACTGCCCTGCAGGATTCATGGTGTCGGTTTCCACCAGCACTACTTGAGACATTAGTGTAGTCCATGCCATGTTGTACTGCGGCACGTCTGCATGCTCGCGGGGTCCCTACGCGATATTAGGCAGGTGTACCAGTTTCTTTGGCTCTTCAGTGTAATACAGTACTTTGTTGCTGTAGTCGCAACTTCAGTTGCTAAACGTAGCTTTGAATGTTGGAACATATACAGATACCGCAGATTTCAAATGGTTCAAATGGCTCTGAGCACTATGGGACTTAACTTCTGAGGTTATCAGTCCCCTAGAACTTAGAACTACTTAAACCTAACTAACCTAAGGACATCACACACATCCATGCCCGAGGCAGGATTCAAACTTGTGACCGTAGCGGTCTCGCGGTTCCAGACTGTAGCACCTAGAACCACTTGGCCTCTCCGGCCAGCGGACGGGACCTTATTTCAACATCTGAAACAGTGCAGTCAAAGGCTTATGCTCCGCGACCAGAAAAAAAATTCTACCATACAGATAATGATCAAAATTGGTGAAACCATATATTACGCCCAAGGGTGGGGGGGGGGGGGTTCGTCGGAGAAGGAGACCAGACAGCGAGGTCATCGGTCTCATCGGATTAGGGAAGGAGAGGAAGGAAGTCGGCCATGCCATTTCAAAGGATCCATCCCGGCATTTGCCTGGAGGGATTTAGGGAAATCACGGAGAACCTAAATCAGGATGGCCAGACGCGGGATTGAACCGTCGTCCTCCCGAATGCGAGTCCAGTGTGCTAGCCACTGATCAACCTCGCTCGGTATAGTCACGGCTTCCTTCTCCAACAGACTACAATTAATCTGAGCACTGACAAACTGCCTATTGGCTTCTGTCTCGGGTTCTTCGGCCGACGTTATCGAATGATTTTACTGACGTTTCACCAGTACGAGTGGCTGGCATTGTCAAAGCTTCACCCCCCATTGCCGGTAGTGAACTGGAGGCGAGCTCGCGGCCGCAGACTATATGTACCTGGCGCGCCACGTCCGTGGGCTTCTCCACGGACATTTCCGGTCCGGTTCTCCTCTTGCTACCTGCGACGGTCGTCCGCTGCAGTACGGGAAGCCACGATCCGTGTCGGCGAAATTTTATTACGTGGTCGGTCTCACTCAGTGCGTGCTTTGCCACGGCCGATTTCTCCATCTGCCCCAACCTGCAATGTCGCTTATGTTCTTTGATCCTGGTGTTAATTGATCGCCTACTCATTCCGACATAACCTTTTCCGCATGTGCATGGTATACGGTATATTCCCGATATTGCATGTGGGTCCCTTTTCTCCTTCGCCGATCTAAGACACTCTTTGATCTTCCTTGTCGGTTTGAAAATCGTCTTTTCGCCATGTTTGCGCAATATACGGCCGATTCTGTCCGTCACTCTGGGAATGTATGGCAGAAAGGCCGTACCCGACATTTCTTTTTCTGATTCCTTTCTTCGCCGAGTGTTTCGTTCTGTTACACTTCTAATATAATTTGTGGAGTAACCATTGCTCCTCAGAACACTTTCCAGGTGTTGCATTTCTTGTCTGAGGTGCTGCGGCTCACATATTCGACCTGCTCTAGTTACGAGCGTATTAATCATGCCTCTTTTCTGGCTCGGGTGGTGGTTTGACACACGCGGATCTATACCTGCGCAAACTATCAAACCACCACCCGAGTCAGAAAAGAGGCATGATTCATACCCTCGTAACGAGAGCAGGACGAATATGTGAGCCGCAGCACCTCAGACGAGAAATGCAACACCTGGAAAGTGTTTTTTAATCTGACCGCTGTCCAAATTTTTGGAAGCCAATGTCGTGGGGAGTTGTGTTTTGCCAATATTGTGAGATAAAACCACCCCGATGCCATGAGACGAGGCATCGACTGCAAGCACAAGTAGTTTGAGCGGATCGTAGTGCATACGGCAAAGTTGCTGAAGCAATGGATTTTTGAGTCTTTGAAAAGGCTTTTTCACAGTCTTTGTCCAATAGAATGGAACATTTTTACGTCGGAGGCTGTCCAGCGGTGCGGCAATTTGCGCCACATTAGGAATGAATTTTATGTAGCAAGTCAATTTTCCAGGAACAGCTTGCAGTTCACGTAAATTTCTAGGAGGTGGCAATCACTGAATTGCTTGAAAATGTTCCCTCGCAGGACGACCACCATTGGTATCGATAATATGTCCTATCGCTATGTCGAAAAATGAACACGTTTGAGGTCCACCTCAGTTAAAATTTGAAAGAGAGTGTCAAAATGTTTAAGGTGGTGTTCCGGTGTTTGTCTGGCGACGATTTATCCTCAAGATAATTAAAACAAGAAGGCGCCTTGGACGTTACTTGTTTGAGAAATTTTTGAAACAACTCAGACACGGAAGCCAATCCAAAAGGTAGGCGTTGATATTCAAACAAGGCGACATGAGTATTCACAAAAAATTCTTTGTTTCTTTGTCCGGTGGTAACTGAGGATAGGCTTCTGTAAGATCAGCTTTTGAGAAGAACTGTGCTCCCGATAGGTGATCCAAAATTTCCTCTATACATAGGAACAGGTAGGAATAAATGACTCTGAATTTTCCGTGTATTTGAAATCCACATTGGCTTACGAATGGCAGCTAGGAGTGATGCCCAGTGACTCGCTGAAATAGGTTTTAAGACACCAGCGTATTAAAGTCTCTGAATTTCACTTGCCACGTCGTCTCATAATTGGATGTGGCACAGGTCGAGCGTGGCAAAATCCGGGTTGCGCATTAGCTTTCAGTGCAGTGTGAGCGTGAAAATCTTTTGTACATCCTAGAGTACCGTCGAACAAATGATGAGACTTGTCACAGAGTTGTAGAATTGTGACATGGGAAATCTTTGTGTCAATGGCATGCTTAATGTCCTGTATGTCTGATACGAAGGAATTCAAAGGCATCCGTGTCGAAAATATTTGTGCTCGTGCATCAGCGGACTACAGCGATAGGGTCTTTCTTAGTTGTGTTTTTGTATTTTGCTGGTAAAAGGCATGTTCCAAGCACTGAAATGTTGTCGCCACTATAGGCTGTGAGATGCAGACATAATGTCTGCAAAGGTGGATGGCCATTTCTTTTCTATGTATCTAGGTTAAGCAACGTGACACATGGTCAGGTACCTAGTTCGAAAGACACTGACTGGTTACAAATTTGAAATGTAATCCACAGTTTGCGGTGTAGTATCGTCCATTCCGTGTTGTGAAAATCTGTTCTCCGTGTCCACCTGCGCATTAGAGCGCTTTCGTGCATTTCAAGATGGGGAGAGCCTTTTTGAAGTGTGTTGTGTTCGCATTAAACGGACGTGTGTGTGTTTTCTGCGTCTTCACTTGTCTGATTTTTGAGCAGGAGGAGACGCAAAATCTGAAAATGTAATAACATTGACTTTCATCCGTTCCTGCTTTGCGCTATTCCCGCCTAAAACAGAGGAGGGCTTTCTAGTCTTTTGCAGGCAGACCGGTTTTGTATATCCTGTTCAATAACAAAAATTGCATTCAGCTTGTCTGAGGAAGCAGTTCTTTCGATGATCGGTGACACAGCATTCCACACAAGACTTCACATTGCGCTGAGCTGGGGCTGTGTAATTAGAGTTGCGCCGGCGTGGCAAACGCTAAAAGTAGTGTGTCCAGCATTGTTTACACGTGATGACTTGCGAGTGCTGGGACCGGGGCTGTGGCCATGGTGTGGGTTGTTAGACTCAAGTGAAACGCAAACTAGCAGACAGAAATCTTGCTCGCCTAAGTCTTGAACTTCGCGTAAATCGAGTACTGTAAGCACTTCCCTGACACTATGGTTGCGATACTGTAGAATTTCGGCCATCAATCTCTTATCTGATAGATTCTGAATAACACCCAAAGACACAATTTAATTTACGAAATCGAGTCATGCCCGGCAGTTCGACAATCCGTTATTTATAGGACTGATCACTACCATGTTCCGTGCTGAAAAATTTATACCGTGCTACAGCATCGTGTATTTGGTTCAAATGGTTGAAATGGTTCTGAGCACTATGGGACTTAATATCTGAGGTCATCAGTCCCCTAGAACTTAGAACTACTTAAATCTAACCAACCTAAGGACTTCACACACATCTTATAGATTCAGAATAACACCCACAGACACAATTTAATTTACGAAATCGAGTCATGCCCGGCAGTTCGACAATCCGTTATATATACGACTGATCACTACCATATTGCGTGCTAAAAAAATTATACCATGCAACAGCATCGTGTATTTGGTTCAAATGGTTCAAATGGCTCTGAGCACTATGGGACTTAATATCTAAGGTCATCAGTCCCCTAGAACTTAGAACTACTTATATCTAACCATCCTAAGGACTACACACAAATCTTATCGATTCTGAATAACACCCACAGACACAATTTAATTTACGAAATCGAGTCATGCCCGGCAGTTCGACAATCCGTTATTTATAGGACTGATCACTACGATGTTGCGTGCTGAAAAATTTATACCGTGCAACAGCATCGTGTATTTGGTTCAAATGGTTCAAATGGGTCTGAGCACTATGGGACTTAATATCTGAGGTCATCAGTCCCCTAGAACTTAGAACTACTTAAATCTAACCAGTCTAAGGACTTCACACACATCTTATAGATTCTGAATAACACCCACAGACACAATTTAATTTACGAAATCGAGTCATGCCCGGCAATTCGACAATCCGTTATTTATAGGACTGATCACTACGATGTTGCGTGCTGAAAAATTTATACCGTGCAACAGCATCGTGTATTTGGTTCAAATGGTTGAAATGGCTCTGAGCACTATGGGACTTAATATCTAAGATCATCAGTCCCCTAGAACTTAGAACTACTTAAACCTAACCAACCTAAGGGCATCACACACATCTTATAGATTCTGAATAACACCCACAGACACAATTTAATTTACGAAATCGAATCATCCCCGGCAATTCGACAATCCGTTATTTATAGGACTGATCACTACGATGTTGCGTGTTGAAAAATTTATACCGTGCAACAGCATCGTGTATTTGGTTAAAATGGTTCAAATGGCTCTGAGCACTATGGGACTTAATATCTAAGGTCATCAGTCCCCTAGAATTTAGAATTACTTAAACCTAACCAACCTAAGGACATCACACACATCCATGCCCGAGGCAGGGTTCGAACCTGCGACCGTAGCGGTCGCGCGGTTCCAGACTGTAGCGCCTAGAACCGCTTTTTTATGTTTCTTTTATTTATTAAATGGACACCCTAGCAGCAAACAGGCGTTGATGTACTTCATTGGGGACATCTTGAAAATGTGTGCCCCGACTGGGACTCGAACCCGGGATCTCCTGCTTACATGGGATACGCTCTATCCATCTTTTTTTTTTGTAGTAGGTCAGGGGGCAGAGTGGGCAGGGGTCGTACTTGGAGGCCTGACCACGGTGTCCCCGTCTCCTGACAGGATAAGGGAGAGGCAGCAGGAAGGAAACATTGATATTGTAAATTTTTTTTGTTTTTCTTAGTAACAATTATATTTTATTTATTCATTTAATTTTAATGTCCCAAAAGAAAAATCATATATAAAAAAGAAGGGAAATAAATATAGGGCCGAAGTGACATCCTCGTCACTTCACTGGGAGTAAATCCTATCCCTCGAAACAACGTAAACCTGGGACTCCCCACCCCTTCGGGGGGTTATGAAACATGCTGCCTACAAAGTTCGCAAAATGCGTTTTATATTTAGAGTGGCGTCTGATGATTTCGTGTTGTTCTAGTAGATAATGCCAATAGTCCATGACCGATATCAAGGTCCGTGAGAGCACGTAGTGTGATGCGTGTCCTCCAATCCATCGGATTGCCGATGTTTTGTGTGAGGGGAAAAAGACAGGGTCAGGGGAAAATAAAGCGTCCGTCGTGATCGTGGATTCGTCGGTGCGTCGGAGGAGGGCCATGATGCGTTGCGTCAGCCGCCAAACATCCTTTGCCTCACCGCACTGCAGGGAATGTTCGTCGGTGTCCTGCATGCCACATATGAGGCAGAGCGGGGAATCCACCATGCGAATGTCGTACAATCGTTGGCGGTTGACTGTCTTTCGGTTGATTAATGTATACCATGACGATCGCGCTGCTGTGGTGAGGAGTGGTGTGTGGACAGCTCGCCAAACCTGTCGCCAGTTTCGTGATGGGTATTTAAGTTCGACAACATTGCTGCCATGATGACGCCGCAAGTATCGATATATCTCACGGGTAGTGGGGATTCTGGTAGAAGGTATCTGTAACTGAACATAACTAAAATCAACAAAAAATCGCGCGACGTGAGAAAACGAGGGCGAGATGGTGCCTACTGCTACCGGTGGTTCAAAGGACGTGGGAAGAAGCACATCCAGGATGGCCGACGTGATGGCGTGTTGGTTCCAAGTTCGTAGCGTCGCTCGCAGGTATAGAGCTAGAGCCTTGTTCCGCACATTCGTGAGGTTAAGTCCTCCAGAATGGTGAGGGAGAGTTAAAGTCTCGTATTTGATCTTAAACAACATTCCTTGGCTGACATAGTATCCAAAGGCCGCCATTAATCTGTCAGCGATACCATGTGGCATTGGCAGTACCTGTGCCAAGCGCGGCAGTCGCGAGGCCTGGTGAACATTAGTGTAGTCCACCCTTTGGAGCAGGTCGTGCGTTCGGAGTGAATTGTTGCGTATGTGCAGTCGGACGTTCTGGAGGAGACGTCTATAGCTCGCCGCCGCTGATTGCCGTAGCGATCGGGTGAACAAGACACCTAAGCATCGCAAGATGTTCACCGTCGTAAACGGACTTCGCAGAGCGTCCAGCCCTCGACCGATGTGCATGATCTTGGTTTGATTCATGTTGACCCTGCTTCCCGCAGCTACTCCGTACGTAGTAAGAAGGGTAGCCACCTGACTTACTTCGTTCTCCGACCGGACGAGGATCATCAAGTCGTCGGCATATGCACGACACGTGAAGGAACTCGCACGGAGTCGGACGCCTGTAAGAGTCCGTCTAAGAGTCTGCATCAATGGTTCGAGCGCTATTGTAAACAGTATCATCGACAAGGGACATCCTTGCCTAACTGAGCTGCGAACAGGAATCGTTCCTACCTCCCTGCCATTGACTAACACCGTCGAAGAAGCGCCGCGAAGGAGGCGCATGAGGACGGTAATAAAATCCTGTGGTATCGCCATGCGTCGCATGGTCGAGTCAAGGAAATCATGGTTGATCCTGTCAAAGGCACGATCAAAATCCACCGATACGAACGCCGCTCGCATGCGACAAACTTCCGTCAGGGAAATTACGTCACGGTATTCGCCGAGGATAGAATGTATGTTGCTCCGAACCCCTAGACAAGCCTGATCTGGTGGTATTGTTTTGGATATTACAATCTTGAGCCTTGCCGCCAACATTCGCGCAAAGATCTTATAGTCAGTATTGAGCATCGTGAGCGGTCTAAATTGATGGGCTCTGTCACTCGCTGTCGATTTCGGTATTGGTATAAGCAGTCCCGCCATGAATTGCGACGGAACATCCGTGTCAGGGCTCAATAACTCGTTATACATCAATACCAACTGGGACATCATTAAATCCGCAAAAGCACGGTAAAATTCGAGTGTCAACCCATCCAGCCCAGGGGATTTATGCACCGCACCCTTCGCGAGTGCGCCCCGGATGTCATCTTCCGTTAGGGGTGCCAATAGCACCTCTGCATCCGGACCATCCACCTCCGTTTGCATCTGTCGCAAAATTTCTTCTTCTGTCCGATTGTCCGTCGACGTCCCAGTGAAAAGGAGGCGGTAATGCTCCAGAAACTCAGCAGCAATGGCCTGTTGTGACGTCAAGGGCCGACCATCGTCATCATGGAGGACTGTGATTAGGGATCGGCGATTACGCGCATGTCCCTTGGACACATGATGCATGCCAATACGTTCTCCATCGACGTTGTCCAAGCACCGAGCACGGATCGAAAGTGCCTCCAGTCGACGTCTCGTGATCGATAAAATGCAGGCCTGAATGCGATGGACTTCCGCTTGACGTTCGGGCGATGGGGCCCTGGAGGACAGGTCGCGGAGCACCATGTAGTAATAGTCAAGTGTATCTCGGAGCCATTTCGCTTTTTCCTTGCCTACGTTATGAGAGATCTTCGTATCGCCGGTTTTGCACACTGCAGCCACCACGAAAGAACCGTACGGTGCAGCGGCAGACGGCGAGTGCAAGTCTGCCATGTTTCTTCGATCCGCTGGCGACATTCGAGATCCACCAATAAGGAGGAATTAAGTTTCCAGGAACTACGACTCCGCCAGACCCGCTGCCGTGGGAGGGTTAACGTGCATAAATACGCAAGGTGATCCGTAAAAGCTGTGGGCCAACGTTCAGCAGCCAACACGTGATCTCTTAATCCGTCAGAAACATAAATCCGATCCAGCCTGCTCGCCGAGTGGCTAGTAAAATACTTGTAGCCCTCTCGCTGCCCATGGATCGTTTCCCACGTGTCCATAAGGGCCATGTCCCGGCAGATCGTGTTCAATGCGTGGCAGGAGCTGAAATTAGGAGTTTGATCCTTCGGTGTGAGTACACTGTTAAAATCCCCCCCTACCAAGATGTGGTCATACCTCCCATGGAATAGGGAGGCAATCTCCTCCGAGTAGAATCGTGCACGCGCCTGTCGATTGTCAGATCCGGAGGGTGCATAGATGTTGACGATACGAATGCCGTTCACGGTCATAGCCAAACCCCGAGCCGAAGGAAGGTAATCGAGGTCACACATCGGAATCCCTTCCCGGACTAGTATCGCTGTGCCACGTCCTCCATCTGGAGTCGGCGCTAGATAAGTGTTGTATCCATGCACGTCGGGAAAAGCAGCATTGAAGGTTTCCTGCATCAGCAGAATATCAACGTCTGTGGCGTAAATCATGTCCCGGAGAAGTTGCATCTTTGCAAGCGAACGTGCGGTGTTAATGTTCACTGTGCCTACCTTATATGCATGGTTCGTTGTCGTTGTCATGCTCGTGTCATGTCATTGAGAACTCCAAGGGCTTAAGTCCACTATTCGTGCTCAGAGGGGTGCCCGCCAACGGGCTGCCCTCCTTCGTTGTCGTTCCGTGGTGTGCATCTTGTAGGTGAGTGGTCATCATTTGGGGGTGGCAATTCCTGTAGGTCTTCGACTGGTTCCGCCCAGTCGCAGTGGTCATCCATCCGAGAAACGTCCTCTGATGTATTTCGACGTGGCTGCCGGGACATTGGTGTCCCTGACTCCTTCGACGGCAGCGCTGGGTCAGTCGGTGTCAATGAAGAGGGACCATCTAAAAGGCAGGACATCCGGTCACCATCGGACGGAATCCTGTCAGCGTCCTCTAAAGGCACGTGTTCTGTGTCAGACAGTTCTTCGGCTAGGATACCTTCCGTGTCCCCTAGGCTAGGGGGGGACGTGTCACCCGAACTATGGCGACGTTTTTTGCGACGCTTCGGCGATCGCTGTTTGCGTGCCCTGCCCTCTGCTGCCTCACTGTGTTCGTCGGTCGTTCGTTGGTCCGTTGCCGGCGCCACCGTCTGGACCTCCACTTCCACGTCGCGTGCTACATGCGAGTTTTCGGAAGGTTCCTCCCTCAACTGTCGTGACATGGGTGTAGGGACATTCTCCGAGTCACCTCCATGCTCCCGTAACTCGGTCTGCTCTTGCAAAACACGTCCTTGTCACGCTCCGAACTTGGCAACACTTCCCGGCGGGCCACCGACACGTACGTCATCGGCAGTTGCGTGGGAACTTCTCGCTGTGACGCTTCTCCACGTGGCAGTTGTATGCACTCCGAACGGATATGTCCTTCTCCACCACAGCCAGAACAGGTGCGTGGCTGGCCATCGTAGATCACAATAGCTCGACATCCGCCAATGTATAAATAAGACGGGATATGTTTAGTAAGGACGATCCGCACCTGTCGCACGCCGTTTAGCACAGGATAGGTATTAAAACTAGCCCAGCGTTCAGGTGTATGACTAAGTACTGTTCCATATGGTCGCAGCGATTCAGTAACCATCGATTCTGGCACCTCAAAGGGCAATTCAAAGATCCGAATGACCCTCACACCCAATCCTGAAGGAGCTACTGTTACATCGCTGATATGGCCATCAGAGTGTCGAAATTTAAATCCTCTTTGAGCAGCGGAGAGAGTTCTTTCACACGCAGCTTCATCGGTCATCGTTACGTACATTGTACTGCTTACAATGGACAGGTGTAGGTTAGGTTAGGTTAGTGGCGTTTAACGTCCCGCCGACAACGAGGTCATTAGAGACGGAGCGCAAGCTCGGGTTATGGAAGGATGGGGAAGGATATTGGCCGTGCCCTTTCAAAGGAACCATCCCGGCATTTGCCTGAAACGATTTAGGGAAATCACGGAAAACCTAAATCAGGATGGCTGGAGACGGGATTGAACCGTCGTCCTCCCGAATGCGAGTCCAGTGTGCTAACCACTGCGCCACCTCGCTCGGTGTAATGGACAGGTGTATTCCAATTATGTCTGCAGCAGGTAAACGAACTTCTTCCCTCAAAAAACGCTCTATTTCGAAAGCTTTGGGTCTGGCAAATTCGTTGTCCAACGTAAATTGGAGCGTAGTCTTTCGAAAATTGTGTGCCATGGTGATCGAGTCAGACAACAACACGCGCGAGTACCGCCGGTGTAAACACTTCCTCGTTCACGCGCGCCCGCGGCCGGGACAGCAGGTCCGTGCCGCGCCACTGCCTAAAGTAGACTTCACGGCCACCAATTTCACTAGGAGGCGGTGGGTGTACGCTCCTACACATGAAAAGAAAAATGCACGACGTGATTGACCTGTGACTTTATAGGCGTCGAAAATGTTGATGCTGCTGTGTTACGTATTCTTTCCACGTTTCCTTCGTCTCATCAATCTACCGGAGGGGCGAAGGAGGCAGCTGAATTCTTTCTTTAGCTTCTGGTGCCTCTTGCTTTTGGGCTGCTTGCGCTTGTACGAGGGAAGAAACTGCTGACAGCAGTTCTCTTATTTCTTGACTCCGAAACTTAACAAGAGATGTTAGACGCTCCTCTGCATTTAGATGTTGCTCTCCCTTGTTTCTCATGATTCCTCAAATATCTCAGCTTTTGTATTTCAAAACACAGACACACACACACAAAATAATTCAATAGAAAGAAGAACAATTATCCTGTTCTGGTGTCCGAAGCTTCACATCCTGTTGCTCGTCGCCAGTCAGCTATAAATTCCTTGTATGTTGTGTGCTTCTTTAGTGGATACATGAGAGAGAAACAGATGCTGTTCATGAAGAGACAGTTTAGATATTAGTTTATTTTACATCTAATATCAAACAGTAAAAATAATACATAAGTCTTTTGCTGTAGCTGCAGCGACATTTACTAACGGTAGCATTGAGGGTTGAAACATATAGAGGTACCGCAAATTTACAAATCAGTCAGTCTTCAATACAATAACTATTCAGTAGATTACGGGCCGTGAGCACTATGAAAGTCTGTATATGTTATTCAGGTGGCAAACACACAAAATGGGCTCAGCGCACTAACATTCGAACTTACAAGGGGAGGCCAAAACGTTTGGAACGCGGATTTACTGCAAACTTCGTACAGTCGTAGTACTCCATGAGGCCAACAAAATGTGTAAGCAGTAGCGCGTACTTCTCAAGCGTTACTGAGAAAATCGCAAGAGCCCTTCGGTCAGCCGGCCCAGTAGCTCGGCGTTTTCGGTTAGAGGGTAAGCTACCCTCTGTAATAAAAAAAAAAAAAAAAAAAAAAAACTGAGTGAACGGTTCAACGAACACATTAAATTGCTGTCATCGGTCGTCCGCAACGAACAATGTAGAATAGAAATGACATTTAAGGAAAATGGTTAGCGTTCAAGCCCCGTAATCGCTGTATCACTGGATCGAGTCCTGATCGTCAGTTTTCTTTTTTTTTTAATTTTCAACACGGTCATTTTCTTTACTATTTATATTACAATTGATATAGTGGGAAAAATACGTGTAATCGGATGAAGTTTTATTAAATTTACAATTTTATTTGGCAATCTACAAATTTTTATTGTCACAAATAATATAATGTTCATAACTATCGACTAGAAAACGATCAAACGCATAAAGTGCTACTGAAAAGTATGCTTGTCCGTGTCTTCAAAACTGTTCGTATTTAATCGAAAGAGAACGAGAAAGTGCTTCTCGTGAAGACGCTATTAAAATTCACGCGATACTGCATGACCAATGGCCGAGCGGTTCTAAGATCTAATCTTTCTGTATGTCGGTTTTTAGGTTTCATTTCCGCTAAGTATCGCAAATAAACCTAAAAACCAAAATGCAGAAGGTCGACAGACTTTTAGTCATATCTCTTACTCTCTCTCTCTCTCTCTGTCTCTCTCTCTCTCTCTCTCTCTCTCTCTCTCTCTCTCTCTGATGGAATCATTAAAAATGAAACAAGTGCTTCATTTCTTTCATCAAATATGTAAAGGCTTTAAATTCCTCCAGAAACTCTGTCATTAAAGTTTTGTCCGCGTTGCACTCTATTATGAATATTAGAAAAGCATTTAATCCCGAGTGCACTAACAAAAGAAGAACTTTCGTCGGGCAGTAGGTAAGACAGCGCTACACACGGCACAATTTGTTGGGTGAAGTGGTGGGAAGGTCAGCTGATGGATCGTTGTAACCAACCGACCGCCCGACATGAAAAGTTGGTCGGTCGGTTGGCGAATGCGCCTACACCCGTCCGATTTGTCTGTCTGTCGGTTGGTCAGTTGGTGCGTGTGTGGTGGCCATAGAAAAAAAGACAGACTGTTGTTTTCTTGTTGGAACCAAGTTTTTAAATATGACACATCAAGGTCAGTCAGCCTCATTTTTGTCGGTGTCCGGGAGCAGTCATGTAGCGTCCGTGTCCATCACTGAGGAAGTCTTAGACAACCACCAACCGCTGTCGCCACAACACGGCGAAACGCTACAACATGCACGCCACGCTACGTACCATCATGCTGTCTCGCTCGTCCTAAGCTTACAGGGGCTCCATTGATTACATTATAACTTTTACCTTAGTTGGTGCTTCATAACGTGTTAACTTGTTAAGAAACACTAGCGCACTCCTCCCAGTTTCAGTGGTCAATATTGTGTCTTTGTTGCTATGTGAATTTTGAATCTAGAATTTACCGCAGTTAAGGAATCGAATTTTGAGCTCACGATTGTTAAGTCAATGGTACCGCTCTTCCTGTTCATCTGAATAGCCATTTTTAGCTTCCATTAATCACTGTTTTAAATGAATGCTTGGTCCACACCTTCCCACCGGAGGTTCGAGAGCTTCCTAAAAAATGTTCAAGTGTGTGTGAATTCCTATGGGACCAAACTGATAATGTCATCGACCCCAAGACTTACACACTACTTAAACTAACTTATGCTAAGACTACACACACACCCATGCACGAGGCAGGACTCGAACCTCCGGCGGGAGGGGCCGCGCGATCAGTGGCATGGTGCCTCTAACAGCGCGGCCACTCTGCGCAGCAGTCCTCCCTCGTGCATGTGTGTGTGTGTTGTTCTTAGCCTAAGTTAGTTTAAGTAGTGTGTAAATCTAGGGGTCGATGACATTAGTAGTTTGCTTCCATAGGAATTCACACACATTTGAACATTTTGACCACACTTGCAAGTAGGATCGAGTGAGATGCTTCCGAGGCCACACGGCATCCATGGAATCAAATCAGGCGCAGTTGAGGCGTAACGCTACAACACGTAGTACTAGAAATGAAAGCTGACAAACTCGACGAAAATGGCAGCGAAATCTCAAATTCTAATCAGAACATAGACGGATTGCACATAAGATGTTTCTCTCTGTAACTGAAGAGATAATAAGTGAAAGGAATACTTACTTCGATACACAAACAAGCGAAAAGATACTCTTTCTATGGAGCTACGAACATAGTTTCTTTGGTTATTTTCCGGGGAGCTACAGCAATCTATTATAATAATATTTTAATTAGATTATTGTTTTTAGGGTTCCGTACCTCAATCGGTAACAACGGGACCCTCAATCGGATCTCTTTGTTGTCCGCTCTCCGTCTATCTGTCTGTTGATGTGTCTGTTAAGACCCCTTCTTCTCAGGAACGGGTAGAGGTATCAAGTTGAAAGTTATGTCACATACTGAGGTCTATGGTCCCTTGGCGATGCAAAAAATTTAAGCATATAAGTCAACGCAGTCAAAAGATACTGCTGTTTGTCACATGAACTATCTATACATATGGCGGTCATGGTGGTCTAGCGGTAAAGCGCGAAGGTGGAAATCGAGAAGGCGCGAGTTTGAAACTCGGTGAGACTTCTGTTTTCTCAGTCTTCGATTTAACCTAGCCTTCACGTCTCACTTCAGAGTTGTGAGAAGTTGCCAGAAGCAACGAGTGCATCGGATTCCACGTTTAATATACAGGGTGGTCCATTGATAGTGACCGGGCCAAATATCTCCCGAAGTAGGCGTCGAACGTAAAAACTACAAAGAACGAAACTCGTCTAGCTTGAAGGGGGAAACCAGATGGCGCTATGGTTGGCCCGCTAGATGGCGCTGCCATAGGTCAAAATGATATCAACTGTGTTTTTTCAAATACTAACTCCCATTTTATTTCATATTCGTGTAGTACGTAAAGAAATATGAATATTTTAGTTGGACCACTTTTTTCGCTTTGTGATAGATGGTGCTGTAATAGTCACAAACGTATAAGAACGTGGTATCACGTAACATTCCGCCAGTGCGGACAGTATTTGCTTCGTGATACATTACCCGTGTTAAAATGGACCGTTTACCAATTGCAGAAAAGGTCGACAACGTGTTGATGTATGGCTGTTGTGATCAAAATGCCCAACGGGCGTGTGCTATGTATGCTGCTCGGTATCCTGGACGACATCATCCAAGTGTCCGGACCGTTCGCCGGATAGTTACGTTATTTAAGGGAACAGGAAGTGTTCAGCCTCATGTGAAACGTCAACCACGACCTGCAACACATGATCATGCCCAAGTAGGTGTTTTAGCTGCTGTCGCGGCTAATCCGCACATCAGTAGCAGACAAATTGCGCGAGAATCGGGTATCTCAAAAACGTCGGTGTTGAGAATGCTACATCAACATCGATTGCACCCGTACCATATTTCTATGCACCAGGAATTGCATGGCGACGACTTTGAACGTCGTGTACAGTTCTACCACTGGGCACAAGAGAAATTACGGGACGATGACAGATTTTTTTGCACGCGTTCTATTTAGCGACGAAGCGTCATTCACCAACAGCGGTAAAGTAAACCGGCATAATATGCACTATTGGACAACGGAAAATCCACGATGGCTGCGACAAGTGGAATATCAGCGACCTTGGCGAGTTAATGTATGGTGCGGCATTATGGGAGGAAGGAAAATTGGCCCACATTTTATCGATGGCAATCTAAATGGTGAAATGTATGCTGATTTCCTACGTAATGTTCTACCGATGTTACTACAAGATATTTCACTGCATGACAGAATGGCGATGTACTTCCAACATGATGGATGTCCGGCACATAGCTCGCGTGCGGTTGAAGCGGTATTGAATAGCATATTTCATGACAGGTGGATTGGTCGTCGAAGCACCATACCATGGCCCGCACGTTCACCGAATCTGACGTCCCCGGATTTCTTTCTGTGGGGAAAGTTGAAGGATAATTGCTATCGTGATCCACCGACATCGCCTGACAACATGCGTCAGCGCATTGTCAATGCATGTGCGAACATTATGGAAGGCGAACTACTCGCCGTTTGACCTATGGCAGCGCCATATAGCGGGCCAACCATAGCGGCATCTGGTTTCCTCCTTCAAGCTAGACAAGTTTCGTTCTTTGTAGTTTTTTCGTTTGACGCCTATTTCGTGAGATATTTGGTACTGAATCATCAAAGCGTAAGTCTTACTCGCACTTGACAGATTCTTTTCTATCATGTATCTCATGTATTGAAACCACTTGAATCCATATCACTTCAAATCAAATTTCTCTTTATTAGGTTGGTGCAAAAGATCGTAGCGTTTTTGTTTTGCATGTTCGTGTTCCGGTTACTATGAGTTTATTTATCTAGTGCCATTTCTTATCTGTAGTTGACTGCTGCTTTTTGAGTTAACATAGTGTCATTTTGTCATTTGTAGATAGTGTGTGGAGCTGTGGACGCTAGAAAGTGGAGTGCCAAGTGGAGCAATCGAAATATTTCCGATATATTCTTCCGTTTGACTTCAGTAAAGTGGTGACAGCTGCGGAGGTAGCAGGAAACTTTTGCGTCGTGTATGGGTATAATGCCATTGTACACAGCACGGCAAGAAAATGGTTTTCTCGTTTTAAGGAGGATCGCTTTGAAATTATTGACTCCCCACGTTCAGGAAGACCTACGGGGTTTGACGAAGATCGTTCAGACGCACTAATCCACAATTATTCACGTCAGTGTATTCGAGAACAGGCGAATGCGATGTAACCGTTCACCATGGCACGACATTTGCATGCAATGTGGAAGGTTCAAAAATGGGGTATGTGGGTACCGCATGCTGTACACCAAAATCACAAAAGTCAGTGGGTGCCGTATGTGCATTTCTGCTTGCTCGTCATTAGTTGGCTCGTGAACAACACCGACCACTCCTGCACTGTACCGTTACTGGCGACGGGAAATAGCGTCTTCGTGCTAAACTAAGGAAAAGAAAGAAATGGTTGAGCCCAACCAAGTGAAAGCTCCCCGTAAAAGGACCTGCGAGCATCCGCAAAAAATAATGTTATTCATCTGGTGGACAGCGACGCTAAGGTGTATTACGAATTGCTTTCCCGAGGTGAAATCATCACTACTGACGTTTATTGTCAACAACTGATACGCCTTGTAGACACAGTCCAAATATAAGGACCTGGAAGACTGCGTGAAGCTATGTTACTCCGCCTTAAGCACCGCTCCCATTGTGGTAGACTGACAGAACACAGTAAACAGAAGTTTGGTTGGGAAGTCATTGCGCACCAACCTTTTTCACCTGAAGTGCCCTCAGATTGTCACTTCTTCCGCGCTCTGTCGAACAGCTTTCAAGGAACTTGCTTTCCGGATGTAAATGCGCTCTGAACATGGCTTGACGAGTTCTTAGCCTGAAAACCTCGTGGTTTCTACATTTTTAAACTTAGGAAAAACGCTCGAACTTTTTCACCAACCCTCAGTTCACAAACTAGAAACCAGCTTCATCGGTAGTGCAATAGGTTGCACATAATTGGCTGTGTTTAGGTGGGTGTTCTACTGGCGGAATGTTGAGGTGTTCGTAAGAGTGCCCATTTTCCCCTGGATCGAACGGCTAACACCGCATTAAAGTGATTTTAAAATACGGGGATATATTCGAAGTGATTAAAACGCAGCGGAATGCAATAGTTCGTTGCAAAGGTCTGGATAATGCTATCACCGGGGCAATTAATACGGAACTCATTCAGTGAGAATAATATATAATGTTTCCCCTGACAAGTTCCATACTCTTCCAGTCGTCTGCTGTTTAATCACTTCCACAATTCGATTATGAATAAGGGAAGAACGTACAACACAGTACTTCTGTTTTGCAAAGCATGAGACTGCACGTACTGGATCCTCAGGCTCATTTTGTTTACAACAGCTGTGCTTAGCTTTTTATCAAATAATATTTAATTTATGAGTATTGTGAATCTGTTGGTCTGTTGCACGGTATTGTTTCTTCAGCGACTCGCTTCAGTCTGTGCATTCGTTAATCTTCAGATATACACAAACTTTACAATTACGTAAATGACTCTGGTGGCTGCTAGAACAGACACATCTCCACATTTTGAAATCATTTTTATTCATTTTCAGCCGTTCGAGGAGGGACTGTTCCTTTGCTAGATTACATGTTTTAATTCGCTAAATCCTTTCTCACAGCAATGCTTGTCCAGCAGTATGGCAGGGAAGCGTCTTTGGAGTTTGGAAAGAGAGAAACAAAGTTTGTCCCCGAGGTGTGGTCTAATATTGTAACTGTTGCTCACTCCCCAAGGAAAACACTTATAAACTGCCTGTCCGTCACACAGATTGAACTAGCCACAAACGTTCTCTGCATCGTACACTACGCTAAAGAGTAGAAGCACGGTGTCCATCATGCACTATCTCGAAGCATACTGGCTGACATTATTATGTAATGTAGTACTTATAAATGACAGGAACTTGAGTCAGATCGCCTGCACCTCATTTTTATCACTTTAAGTACAAACACATCATTTACTTTAAATGCTAAAATGTTTAATTTTGATTAGATGTCTGATCAACTAACACTGGAATACTGCTCTTTCACGAGGTATGTTTGAAGAATTTACTATGGATCACTCTTCTTACCCCCCCCCCCCCCCCCCATGAACCATGGACCTTGCCGTTGGTGGGGAGGCTTGCGTGCCTCAGCGATACAGATAGCCGTACCGTAGGTGTAACCACAACGGAGGGGTATCTGTTGAGAGGCCAGACAAAAGTGTGGTTCCTGAAGAGGGGCAGCAGCCTTTTCAGTAGTTGCAAGGGCAACAGTCTGGATGATTGACTGATCTGGCCTTGTAACAATAACCAAAACGGCCTTGCTGTGCTGGTACTGCGAACGGCTGAAAGCAAGGGGAAACTACAGCCGTAATTTTTCCCGAGGGCATGCAGCTTTACTGTATGATTACATGATGATGGCGTCCTCTTGGGTAAAATATTCCGGAGGTAAAATAGTCCCCCATTCGGATCTCCGGGCGGGGACTACTCAAGAGGATGTTGTTATCAGGAGAAAGAAAACTGGCGTTCTACGGATCGGAGCGTGGAATGTCAGATCCCTTAATCGGGCAGGTAGGTTAGAAAATTTAAAAAGGGAAATGGATAGGTTGAAGTTAGATATAGTGGGAATTAGTGAAGTTCGGTGGCAGGAGGAACAAGACTTCTGGTCAGGTGACTACAGGGTTATAAACACAAAATCAAATAGGGGTAATGCAGGAGTAGGTTTAATAATGAATAGGAAAATAGGAATGCGGGTAAGCTACTACAAACAGCATAGTGAACGCATTATTGTGGCCAAGATAGATACGAAGCCCACACCTACTACAGTAGTACAAGTTTATATGCCAACTAGCTCTGCAGATGACGAAGAAATTGAAGAAATGTATGATGAAATAAAAGAAATTATTCAGATTGTGAAGGGAGACGAAAATTTAATAGTGTTGGGTGACTGGAATTCGAGTGTAGGAAAAGGGAGAGAAGGAAACATAGTCGGTGAATATGGATTGGGGGACAGAAATGAAAGAGGAAGCCGCCTGGTAGAATTTTGCACAGAGCACAACATAATCATAACTAACACTTGGTTTAAGAATCATGAAAGAAGGTTGTATACATGGAAGAACCCTGGAGATACTAAAAGGTATCAGATAGATTATATAATGGTAAGACAGAGATTTAGGAACCAAGTTTTAAATTGTAAGACATTTCCAGGGGCAGATGTGGACTCTGACCACAATCTATTGGTTATGACCTGTAGATTAAAACTGAAGAAACTGCAAAAAGGTGGGAATTTAAGGAGATGGGACCTGGATAAACTAAAAGAACCAGAGACTGTACAGAGATTCAGGGAGAGCATAAGGGAGCAATTGACAGGAATGGGGGAAATAAATACAGTAGAAGAAGAATGGGTAGCTTTGAGGGATGAAGTAGTGAAGGCAGCAGAGGATCAAGTAGGTAAAAAGACGAGGGCTAGTAGAAATCCTTGGGTAACAGAAGAAATATTGAATTTAATTGATGAAAGGAGAAAATATAAAAATGCAGTAAGTGAAACAGGCAAAAAGGAATACAAACGTCTCAAAAATGAGATCGACAGGAAGTGCAAAATGGCTAAGCAGGGATGGCTAGAGGACAAATGTAAGGATGTAGAGGCCTATCTCACTAGGGGCAAGATAGATACCGCCTACAGGAAAATTAAAGAGACCTTTGGAGATAAGAGAACGACTTGTATGAATATCAAGAGCTCAGATGGAAACCCAGTTCTAAGCAAAGAAGGGAAAGCAGAAAGGTGGAAGGAGTATATAGAGGGTCTATACAAGGGCGATGTACTTGAGGACAATATTATGGAAATGGAAGAGGATGTAGATGAAGATGAAATGGGAGATATGATACTGCGTGAAGAGTTTGACAGAGCACTGAAAGACCTGAGTCGAAACAAGGCACCCGGAGTAGACAATATTCCATTGGAACTACTGACGGCCGTGGGAGAGCCAGTCCTGACAAAACTCTACCATCTGGTGAGCAAGATGTATGAAACAGGCAAAATACCCTCAGACTTCAAGAAGAATATAATAATTCCAATACCAAAGAAAGCAGGTGTTGACAGATGTGAAAATTACCGAACTATCAGCTTAATAAGTCACAGCTGCAAAATACTAACACGAATTCTTTACAGACGAATGGAAAAACTAGTAGAAGCCAACCTCGGGGAAGATCAGTTTGGATTCCGTAGAAACAATGGAACACGTGAGGCAATACTGACCTTACGACTTATCTTAGAAGAAAGATTAAGGAAAGGCAAACCTACGTTTCTAGCATTTGTAGACTTAGAGAAAGCTTTTGACAATGTTGACTGGAATACTCTCTTTCAAATTCTAAAGGTGGCAGGGGTAAAATACAGGGAGCGAAAGGCTATTTACAATTTGTACAGAAACCAGATGGCAGTTATAAGAGTCGAGGGACATGAAAGGGAAGCAGTGGTTGGGAAGGGAGTAAGACAGGGTTGTAGCCTGTCCCCGATGTTGTTCAATCTGTATATTGAGCAAGCAGTAAAGGAAACAAAAGAAAAATTCGGAGTAGGTATTAAAATTCATGGAGAAGAAATAAAAACTTTGAGGTTCGCCGATGACATTGTAATTCTGTCAGAGACAGCAAAGGACTTGGAAGAGCAGTTGAATGGAATGGACAGTGTCTTGAAAGGAGGATATAAGATGAACATCAACAAAAGCAAAACGAGGATAATGGAATGTAGTCGAATTAAGTCGGGTGATGCAGAGGGAATTAGATTAGGAAATGAGGCACTTAAAGTAGTAAAGGAGTTTTGCTATTTGGGGAGCAAAATAACTGATGATGGTCGAAGTAGAGAGGATATAAAATGTAGGCTGGCAATGGCAAAGAAAGCGTTTCTGAAGAAGAGAAATTTGTTAACATCCAGTATTGATTTAAGTGTCAGGAAGTCATTTCTAAAAGTATTCGTATGGAGTGTAGCCATGTATGGAAGTGAAACATGGACGATAAATAGTTTGGACAAGAAGAGAATAGAAGCTTTCGAAATGTGGTGCTACAGAAGAATGCTGAAGATTAGATGGGTAGATCACATAACTAATGAGGAAGTATTGAATAGGATTGGGGAGAAGAGAAGTTTGTGGCACAACTTGACCAGAAGAAGGGATCGGTTGGTAGGACATGTTCTGAGGCATCAAGGGATCACAAATTTAGCATTAAAGGGCAGTGTGGAGGGTAAAAATCGTAGAGGGAGACCAAGAGATGAATACACTAAGCAGATTGAGAAGGATGTAGGTTGCAATAGGTACTGGGAGATGAAGGAGCTTGCACAGGATAGAGTAGCATGGAGAGCTGCATCAAACCAGTCTCAGGACTGAAGACCACAACAACAACACTCTTCTTAATCAAAACTACACTGAAGTGCAAAAGAAACTGAAACTGGTATAGGCATGCGTATTCAAATACAGATATATGTAAACAGACAGAATATGCGATGCGATCGGCAATGCCTATATAAGACAACAAGTGTCTCGCTCAGTTGTTAGGTCGGTTACTGCTGCTACAATGGCAGATTATCAAGATTTAAGTGAAGAATAATATTTTCACTCTGCAGCGGAGTGTGTGCTGATATGAAACTTCCTGGCAGATTAAAACTGTGTGCCGGACCGGGACTCGAACTCGGGACCTTTGCCTTTCGCGTGCAAGTGCTCTTGCCCGCGAAAGGCAAAGATCCTGAGTTCGAGTCTCGGTCCGGCACACAGTTTTAATCTGCCAGGAAGTACCAAGATTTAAGTGAGTTTGAACGTGGTGTTATAGTCAGCGCACAAGCGATGGGACACAGCATCTCCGAGGTAGAGATGAAGTGGAAGATCTCCACCCCCTCTTGGATTTATGGACAGCCCTGCAGAATTCTTGATGTCAGTTCCCTCCATCACTCTTTCAGACATTAGTCGAGTCCATGTCACGTGGTGTTGCGGTACTTCTGCGTGCTCGCGGGGACCCTTGACGATATTAGGCAGGTGTTACAGTTTCTTTGGCTCATCAGCGAAGAACGACTACGTCTTCACTAGCTAATAGGAATAAGTCAAGCTCAAGAAATGTTTGTTCTGAACAAATGTGTGGCCAAGTCAGAAATACAAAAAGATACAAATATAACGTAAGCAAAGTGTCTTCACTTGTTAGTAAGAGGTAAACCTAAGTTCACACAATGCACTCATACATAAAAAGATGCAAATATGACATTACAATAGTGCTTATGTATTTAGATAGGGTAATGGATTACATGCGTACTAAGGTAAAGTTACTGAGTATTCATGTCACTAATGCAAATTTTCCTACATAAAGCTCTAAATGTCTTTTACACTTGGTGCTCTACAGCTTGCAGGCATTGTGAATACGTAATACTGAAAGTTAACTGCTTGACAGTAGCTGCTTGTTGGCAGTAGTTTATTTTGCCGGACAAGTTTCGAGCGTTGCCCTTCATCAGCGGTATGTGTATTACACAAAAGTCACGTATTTCTCATAATACGTTGTATACAGTGTATATACTAGTGGTTAATGCGTATGTGCTTTTGTAGTTCGTTGTAATTTTCCCACGTATAGTGAAACATCCAGACATTATTTTAAAACAAAAGACCGATGTAAACGAGATGGAATTCGTCGAAAATTTCGCTAGAATTCCTCGCTAACAACACATGTCTTTATTGGGGTAACAGAGAGAAATCACATCAGAAGGTGTATTATGTATACTCTGTGATGTATACCAGAAATAATATTTGGATGTATAGCAATTGCAAATAACAACAGTGCATATTTTCGTAAAACGTTCCCAATCCTGATTACATATCCATACATCTCATAAAAAGTATAATGTATGTACGTTCTGAGATGCGTGAAAAACTGCCGCATCATGCATGAAGTTTTAATTTCTTACTTCATTGTTACTAACTATAATCGCAACACATTTCGCAGAGAGTACCTACTCATTCCCCTAAATGTACGTACAAAAATACATTATTGTACGACACATAGTTCACGAGATATGACGCCATAAACATGGAGCTGTGTGAAAATGAAACTGCATGGAGAAATTCACTAGACATACAGGGGGAATATGAGTCAAAATACACGTGAAATACGTAAAGTATATTTGAAATATATTTGACGTGTGGGTGTGCGAGTAAAGCCACAGGTAAAAAGCTGCTGGAACGATTTCAGTCAAATTTGGCACACTTTTCCATTTCAATCTTGAAATACACTACTGGCCATTAAAATTGCTACACCACGAAGATGACGTGCTACAGACGCGAAATTTAACCGACAGGAAGAAGATGCTGTGATATGCAAATGATTAGCTTTTCGCAGCATTCACACAACGTTGTCGCCGGTGACGACACCTACAACGTGCTGACATGAGGAAAGTTTCCAATCGATTTCTCCTATATAAACAGCAGTTGACCGGGGTTGCCTGGTGAAACGTTGTAGTGATGCCTCGTGTAAGGAGGAGAAATGTGTACCATCACGTTTCCGACTTTGGTAAAGGTCGGATTGTAGCCTAACGCGATTGCGGTTTATCGTATCGCGACATTGCTGTTCGCGTTGGTCGAGATCCAATGACTGTTAGCACAATATGGAATCGGTGGGTTCAGGAGGGTAATACGGAACGCCGTGCTGGATCCCATCGGCCTCGTATCACTAGCAATCGAGATGACAGGCATCTTATCCGCATGGCTGTAATGGATCGTGCAGCCACGTCTCGATCCCTGAGTCAACAAATGGGGACGTTTGCAAGACAACAACCATCTGCACGAACAGTTTGACGGCGTTTGCAGCAGCGTGGACTATCAGCTCGGAGACCTTCGCTTCTGATGAATCCAGGTACTGTTTACAGAATCATGATGGTCACATTCGTGTTTGGCGACATCGCGGTGAACGCACATTGGAAGCGTGTATTCGTCATCGCCATACTGGCGTATCACCTGGCGTGATGGTATGGGATGCCATTGGTTACACGTCTCGGTCACCTCTTGTTCGCAATGACGGCACATTGAACAGTGGACGTTAAATTTCGGATGCGTTATGACCCGTGACTCTACCCTTCATTCGATCCCTGCGAAACCCTACATTTCAGCAGGATAATGCACGACCGCATGTTGCAGGTCCTGTACGGGCCTTTATGGATACAGGAAATGTTCGACTGCTGCCCTGGCCAGCACATTCTCCAGATATCTCACCATTTGAAAACCTCTGGTCAATGGTGGCCGAGGAACTGGCTCGTCACAATACGCCAGTCACTACTCTTGATGAACTGTGGTATCGTGATGAAGTTGCATGGGCATCTATACCTGTACACGCCATACAAGCTCTGTTTGACTCAATGCCCAGGTGTATCAAGGCCATTATTACGGCCAGAGGTGGTTCTTCTGGGTTCTGATTTCTCAGGATCTATGAAACCAAATTGCGTGAAAATGTAATCATATGTCAGTTCTAGTATAATGTATTTGTCCAATGAATACCCGTTTATCATCTCCATTTCATCTTGGTGTAGCAATTTTAATGGCCAGTAGTGTATTTACTATACGAGCAAGAAAAACAAGACTCCTGACTGTATGAGTGGGATATGGAGACAGAAGAAAGGATGAGAAGGGGGAAGGAGATGCTCGAAAGAGATAGGAGAGTGGTAAATGGACAGAGAAGGTAAGAGGACGATATTAACAGAGACGGCGTGGGGGGGGGGGGGGAGAGAGAGAGAGAGAGAGAGAGAGAAAGAGAGAGAGAGAGACTGGCAGAGGTACGGGAGGCAGAGATGAACAGACACAGAGGGAGGAGGAAATGGACAGAGAAAGGGAAGAGTGGCAAATGGACAAAGAGGGGGTGTAAGTAGGCTGTTTAGATTTTTATCCTGGTAACGCCACGTAGCGCTCTATGTGAAAATCACTGGCTGTGCTGTGTGCAGTCTGTGGCCAGTTTGCATTGTTGGAAAATTTTCTATTGTAGTGTTGGGCAGCTGCATGTGAATAGCACATAGTGTTGCGCAGTTGGAGGTGAGCCGCCAGCAGTGGTGGATGTGGGAAGACACATGTCGGAATTTTGAGTGCGGACGATCTGGACGTGTGTCCATCAGAAAGAGTAAATTTGTATTACTGGACATCATGAACTCATATATATATATATATATATGATGACTTTTGAACATTATTAAGGTAAATACATTGTTTCTCCTCTATCAAAATCTTTCATTTGCTAACTATGCCTATCAGTAGTTAGTGCCTTCAGTAGTTAGAATCCTTCATTTAGCTGGCAGTATAGGCACTCGCTGTATTGCAGTAGTTCGAGTAACGAAGATTTTTGTGAGGTAAGTGATTCGTGAAAGGTATAGATTAATGTTAGTCTGGACCATTCTCTTGTAGGGATTATTGATAGTCAGATTGCGTTGCGCTAAAAATATTGTGTGTCAGTTTAGTGTTGATCAGAATAAGTAAAGATAGAAATGTCTGAGTACGTTCCGATTTGCTCAACAGTTTGAAAATCAAATAACGTAAGAGGTTTATCAGCACAGTAATTCATAAATTTTTCTAAGGGGACGTTTCAAGGGGAGAGGAAGAGATGGACACCGAAAGGAAAGAGGAGGAGATGGACAAGGAGGGGGTGGAAAAGATGGAAAGAGAGAGGGGGAGGAGTAAATGGACAGAGCGAGGGGCAGTGGGAGATGGACAGAGTGGGAAGAGGAAGAGATGTGCACAGAAAGGAAAGAGGAGGAGATGAACAGCGAAGAGGTGTAGAAGATGGACAGAGAGACGGGAGAGGAGGAGATGGACGGAGGGAAGGGTAGTAAGAGATGGACGGAGAGTGAGAGGTAGAGTATGTCGACAGAGAGACAGGCCAGGGGACATGGACAGAACAGGGGGGAAGGAAGAGATGGACTCATAAACACTGGCTGCTTAGCTAATAGGTCGTGGGATACCTCCCAGTTATACGTCAGACTTCCTTTTGCCTGGTGTAGCACAGCAACTTTGTGTATCATCTACTCAACAAGTCGCTGGAAGTGCCCTGCCGAAATATTGAGTCATGCTGTCTCTACAGATGCCCATAATTGCGAAAGTGTTGCCAGTGGACAGACCTCTCGATTATGTTCCATAAATTTTCGATGGGATTTATGTTGGAAGATCTGGGTGGCCAAATCATTTTCTCGGACTGTTCAGAATGTTCTTAAAACCAATCGTAAACAACTGTGACATGGCGCATTGTCATCGATATGAATTCCATGGTTGTTTGGGAACATGAAGGTCATAAATGGATTAAAATTGTCTCCGAGTATCCGTACATAACAATTTCTAGTCAATGATCGGTTCAGTTGGATCAGAGGACCCAGTCCATTCCATGCAAACATAGCACACACCATTATGGAGCCACCACCAGCTTGCACTTTACCTTGTTGACAGCTTGGGTCAATGGTTTTGTGGCGTTTGCGCCACACTCGAACCCTACCGTCAGCTTTTAGCAACTGAAATCGGGACTCATCTGACCAGGTCACGGTTTTCCAGACGTCTAGGGTCCAATCGATATGGTCGCGAGTCCAGGGGAGGTGCTGCAGGCGATGTCGTGTTGTTAGCAAAGGTATTCGCGTCGGTCGCCTGCTGCCATAGCCATTAACACCATACTTCGCCCCACTACCCTAACAAATACGTTCGCCGTACGTCCCACATTGATTTCTACGGTTACTTCACAGTGTTGCTTGTCTGTTAGCACTGACAACTCTACGCAAACGCCGCTGCACTTGTTTGTGAAGTGAAGGCTGTCTGCCATTGTGTTGTCTGCGGCGATAGATAATGCCTGAAATTTGGCACTCCCGGCACGCTCTTGACGCTGTAGATCTCGGAATATTGAATTTTCTAACGATTTCCCAAATGGAATGTCACACGAGTCTATCTCCATCTACCAGTCTGCGGTCAGAGTTTGTTAATTCCCGTCGTGCCACCATAATCACGTCGGTACCTTTTCACATCAACCACCTGAGCAGAAATGACAGCTTTGCCACTGCACTGTCCTTTCATACCTTGTGCACGCGATACTACCCTCATCTGTATATGTACTGTATGCAAGCCTCCAATGATACGCGATGAGACCATGGAAAAAACAAATGAAACATAAGATAACATTTATACATATAGTTCATGTCTGTTTTACCTGTTTTGAACATGCCCTTCTTCTCTTCGTACACGCTTGTCATGGCAGAATTTCAGTCAACATACATAGCCAAATGTCTGTTGTCCGATGATGATTTGTGTGAGAATACGTGCTTGCATTTCACACACTGAGCAAATGCAGAAAAAATAGAGTTGTCTAAATTTTTCAGTAGGTATATGAAAACTGTTCTAAACTTTGCTTTATACTGTCGAACTGGGTTTTTGAGACTTGTCAACGTCGCTTTCATAATCCGCATTATTATACCCTCCACTACGAACTGGGTAACGCAGCCATTGCTTCCTAACATAGTCAGCAGTAGAAGCATTTATAGAGCACGGCAAAAAAATCAAGGAATCTCCACGAGCGCTAACAAACGGAGTCAGAATTTTCAATTACTGAATCCCGCTCGAAACGCGTCATAAAGGCAGTTTTACTGGGTAGTGGACACTGTGGAGCTTATTTCCATTACAGGCCCGCAAACACCCAATACATTCGAATGGCCGAGCAGCGCGAACACATGTTCAAAACACAGCACGGCACGGCGGCGGACGTAAAGGTTAGTTTACACGGCGACCTTGGGTTGCACCACTCGTTGCATGAAACGAGTTGCACGCAAATGATTACATATATGACAGTAGACACAGCGACATCACTGTATATTTCAGTTTCGTCGTTTTGTGAGTGCCATAATCGCAGGTAAAATGGAAGTTTTGACAGCTACACGAGTTGTGGAGCAGTTACCGCTTGTAAGCGTAAAATTTCTGCCTAAGAAAAGAAATAAGACACGTGCTTGAGTATGTGACTGGATAAAGAAAAGACGTCAGCCGGCCGGAGTGGCCGAGTGGTTCTAGGCGCTGCAGTTTGGAACGGCACAACCGCTGCGGTCGCCGGTTCGAATGCTGCCTCGGGCATGGATGTGTGTGATGTCCTTAGGTTAGTTAGGTTTAAGTAGTTCTAAGTTCTAGGGGTCTGATGACCTCAGAAGTTAGGTCCCATAGTGCTCAGAGCCATTTGACCATTTGAACCAAGTCGCGTTACAAGGAATTAAAAACCCACAAATGCATAACACACTACTACGTACAGTTTATATAACGTATCGTGAGAAATATCTTTTCTATGATGGAGATACCACTGACGATGGGCAACACCCGAAAGTAGTCCGGTAAAATAAACTACTACCAACGAACAGCTTCTGTGAAACAATTAGTTATTAATATGGAATATTTACAAAAAATTATAAGCGTTTGACTCGTCGTGAATGTGTTGAAACTCTATTAAACAATCTGGGCATAATTAATTGTAACCGAAATCAAGCTGTATTGTCAGATAGCTGTAACAAGGTTGCTGTCGCTATGTACATAGTCAACTATGACAAATGCTGTCTTTCATTAGATATAGCAACGTAATGTCGTAATTGAACATGTTTCGACAACGTTATGTTCACACAGAAACTCAAAGAAGTTGGAGTTGATTTAATATTCCTCTTTCAGAACGCCACCGTTTTACAGCTTTATTCATACAGTAAAGCCAATGATGTGACTGCGAGAAACATTTTAACATTCTCTGAAGTATAGAATGTATCTGGTGATTCAAAGAGAAAGACCAGATCTCAGTTGTTTAATACAGACGAATTACAAAGGCAGTAACACATTACGCACGTCCCTGGACAGAGGAAGATTCAAACTTTAGACACACCTGTGTTGTTGATTGTAGCATCTTGACGACTACACCGCCAGAGAAATTATTTTGTTTGTTGAAATTTGCGTGAAGTTCGAGTGCAGTGTGGTGGATTCCGACGTCGATTTAGAAAGAAGCAGCCTGTGCACAAGTAGATTTATGACTGGCATACAAAATTCGTGAAAGATGGTTGCATATGCATAGGGAAGGGCACTGGCCGGACACTCACGTCTGATCAAAACATCGAGCATATCAGAGATACGTTCACACGGAGCCCTCGGAAGTCCACAATATAGGCAGGCAAAGAGCTTCAGCTTCCCCAAAACAACGGCGGGTTGCGTTCTGAAACGACGCCTACGAATAAAGCCTAACGAGTTGCTATTACTGTGGTACGTGTCCCAGCGGCCGTAACAGAAGGTACGAATTTTGCATTTGACTTCTCCAGGATATGGCAGAGGACACATTTTCTTAACGACTCATCTTTTCGGCCGAGTCGGCGTTTTATCTATCGGGTAAAGTAAACAGCCATAATATAAAATTTGGAGGTCGCAGAATTCTGGCGTCGTTCTAGAATGTGGAAGAGACTCACCGAAACTGAATGTGTTTTGTGCCATTCCTGTTTGCGAAGTTTATGGACTTTTCGTTCTTGCGGAGAAAACTGTGACAGGAATGTCATCTTGGACATGCTGTAAAATTATTTCTTTCCTCACCTTCACCAAGATTTCAATGATTCCAGTCATTCCATCACGAAGGAGGTACACGGCTCGTGTTGTCTGCAGTTCAACCATGCCTAGACGGTCAATACCGCGGTTCGATGGCGTCCGCATTGTCAACGAGGCAAATATCCAGGTGTCTGCGAGTGAACCAAAGCGATGTTGTTCGGACATGGAATAGATACAGAGAGACAGGAACTGGCGATGACATGCCTCGCTCAGGCCGCCCAAGGGCTACTGCTGCAGTGGATGACCGCTACCTACGGATTATGGTTCGGAGGAACCCTGACAGCAACGCCACCATGTTGAATAATGCTTTTCGTGCAGCCACAGGACGTCGTGTTACGACTCTAACTGTGCGCAATAGGCTGCATGTAGCGCAACTTCACTCCCGATGTCCATAGCGAGATCCATCTTTGCAACCACGACACCATGCAGCGCGGTACGGATGGGCCCAACAACATGCCGAATGGACTGCTCAGGATTGGCATCACATTCTCTTCACCGATGAGTGTCGCATATGCCTTCAACCAAACAATCGTCGGAGACGTGTTTGGAGGCAACTGAGTCAGGTTGAACGCTTTAGACACACTCCCCAGTATGTGCAGCAAGGTGGAGATTCCCCGCTGTTTTGGGGTGGTATCATGAGAGGCCGACGTACGCCGCTGGTAGTCATGGAAGGCGCCATGACGGCTGTACGATACGTGAATGTCATCCTCCTACCGATAGTGCAACCATATCAGCAGCATATTGGCGAGGCATTCCTGTTCATGGACGGCAATTCGAGCCCCCATCGTGCACATCTTGTGAATACTTCCTTCTGGATAACGACATCGCTCGACTAGAAGGGCCAGCATGTTCTACAGACATGAACCCTATCGCACATTCCTGGGATGGATTTAAAACGGCTTTTTACGGACGACATGTCCCACCAACCACTCTGAGGGATCTGCGCCCACGCAAATTTTATTTAGCTGGCGTCTCGTCAGTTTACTTAAAGTTTATCTTATGAACTAAATCAGTAGTTGGTCCTCACAGTAAATGATTTTTACCATTTATACACCGTTTCAAGTATTTTTCCGTAGCGCAAGAGAGAGCTCAACAGTAACATCCTTTTGTACCGTCCGCTATCGCTATTGCTCACTGGCTAATTCCTCCTCACGATCAAAACACAGCCATTACCTTCCGTATACACAGACCGTGCCCATTTTCCCTGCTCCGTAGGACCAAATTGAGGAGCAAATCTCCAAGGTAATGGAACTTGTCAGTACATTTAATTCCAACATAAAAGTAATAACAGAAAAAATAAAATGTTTATGAACCCAAATATAGACAGTCAATATGTTTATGTAAACGCAGTCAACAATATAACACAGAAATCTTTATTTCTTCGATTCTGATGGTCTTCTGCGTTTGCTTTCTATTGATAAGTTATGTTCTTCTCCCGGTCTTCTGGCTTGTTCAGCTCGCTCATGCTTGAATAATTTGCGTACGTAAAAGCTTAAAATTGCAATTTCTAGTAAAACAACGATGCAACGATGTCATGATGAGCCTCTGGTCACTGGAAGTTTCTTCATTCCTCTTACGGTGATCTTCAGAGAATTGTTTCAGTCTAACTGCTTCATTAAGTCGTCCCTCTTTCTGGTTCCTATCCTCTCGTCCCTGTCCATTTCTTGACTCAAAATGAACTTCCCTTTCCGTGACTGAGGCGTTGAGATAAAAAAGGGGGACATGTCACTCAACAGCAGGTTTGAAATATTTTGAAAAAACTATACAATCTTCAGTAGCATTATTCCCAAACCTTACGGTTACTCTCACGTGCATACCAAAATTTTGCCCCCTTCTTGCAGCGGTGTACCGTAGGTCTCTAGAAAAGCGTAGCGTTCCAAAAGATTGGAAAAGGGCACAGGTCATACCCGTTTTCAAGAAGGGACGTGGAACAGATGTGCAGAACTATAAACCTATATCTCTAACGTCGATCCGTTGTACAATTTTGGAACAAGTATTATGTTCGAGTATAATGACTTTTCTGGAGACTAGAAATCTACTCTAGGAATCAGCATGAGTTTCGAAAAAGACGATCGTGTGAAACCCAGCTCGCGCTATTCGTCCACGAGACTCAGAGTGCCATAGACACGGGTTCCCAGGTAGATGCCGTGTTTCTTGACTTCCGCAAGGCGTTCTATACAGTTCCCCACAGTCGTTTAATGAACAAAGTAAGAGTATATGGACTATCAGACCAATTGTGTGATTGGATTGAAGAGTTCCTAGATAACAGAACGCAGCATGTCATTCTCAGTGGAGAGAAGTCTTCCGAAGTAAGAGTGATTTCAGGTGTGTTGTAGAGGAGTGTCGTAAGACCGTTGCTATTCACAATATACATAAATGACCCTGTGGATAACATCAGAAGTTCACTGAGGCTGTAATATATCGAGAGGTTGTAACAATGGAAAATTGTACTGAAATGCAGGAGGATCTGCAACGAATTGACGTAGGGTGCAGGGAATGGCAATTGAATCTCAATGTAGACAAGTGTAATGTGCTGCGAAAACACAGAAAGAAAGATCCTTTATCATTTAGCTACAATATAGCAGGTCAGCAATTGGAAGCAGTTAATTCCATTAATTATCTGGGAGTAAGCATTAGGAGTGAACTAAAATGGAATGACCATATAAAATTAATCGTCGGTAAAGCAGATGCCAGACTGAGATTCATTAGAAGAATCTTAAGGAAATGCAGTCCGAAAACAAAGGAAGTAGGTTACAGTACACTTGTTCGCCCACTGCTTGATTACTGCTCACCGGTGTGGGATCCGTACCAGATAGGGTTGATAGAGAAGATCCAACGGAGAGCGGCGCGCTTCTTTACAGGGTCATTTGATAATCGCGAGAGCGTTACGGAGATGATAGATAGACTCCAGTGGAAGACTCTGCAAGAGAGATGCTCAGAAGCTCGGTACGGGCTTTTGTTGAAGTTTCGAGAACATACCTTCACCGAGGAGCCAATCAGAATATTGCTCCATCCTACGTATACCTCGTGAAGAGACCATAAGAATAAAATCATCCTGTAGCGTCTCAGGTTTCAGAGAAATGACGTCCATTTATGCTCTCGGCACATTATGAAAATGAGGAACCATCAGCGTCCTAACTAGAATAGATGCTTATTTCACAATTACAATGCTATTGGGCGAAGAAGAGATGCCTTTTAACTGAACTGTGTACTCAATTATTTTGTATTGGGTAATAGCCCAATTTATAATCACATGTTAGTATAATGTTTCTACATAGCTTGCTTTTACTTTTGTATTGTGTACAATACATGCAAACAATGAACACTGTATGACAATTTACCTGCAATCTTCACCTGTTCCCCTTAAGGGACAATTTTTCCTTTCCATTTGTTAGGCTCCAAACCCACGACCTTCTTTTTTTTTAATCACATTACTCTTCCACAGTTCAGGAGGTCGTTTCTTTCTCCTAAATTCATGTAAATCGTTTCTGGACTCGTCTGGAGGTTCCATCACCGAAGCCATTTTGAAATCTCACAGCTGTTAACTGCATCCCTTTATCGCGCTTCCATCACACCTCAAGTTCTTTCGTGCAATGTAGGGACTTGCCTCTGTGACAAGTCCTCTATCTGCACGGTACGAAATTTCAGCACTGGCCCAGACATGGAAGAAGTCCCTAAAAATGATGATGAGTCTCGTTTTTTATCTCAACGCCTCAGTTACGGAACGTGAAAAGTCTCGCGAACGTGACCTCGACAAAAGTCACTGCCTCCGTCCGAGTTTTTCCTTTCACCTGCTTTCTTCTTCACACACTTTACCCTCCATCCATTCACTTAAAATTATACCTTCTCTTCGACAAAATACAACACTTCTCCGGTAAAAATTACCATGTTTTTGTCCGTCTTTCCACCACCGACCCTAGTCGTCAACTGATTCTCTTCGTCCTCGAGAAATTACCGAAACAAAATTTCAACCTATCAGGCCATACCACTTAACATTTACAGTTAATATTACACAGAATTTGCATATCAGTTTACATACAGCCAGGCATTTTAACTTCAAGGAGCTAGGCATTTTAACTGCACCGTCACAACACATATTTTCGCTAGTGAAATTCGTCATAAATAATCCATCACAATTTGAGAAGAACAATGATGTACATAGCTACAACACTAAAGGGAAAAATGGCCTTTATTACTCATTGTTAAAGCTGTTAGTGGCTGGCTGAGGAGCTCAAAATGCTGCAGTAAAAATTTTTGATTATTTGCCCAAAATACATAAAGTGTGTGACAGGTAGCGAAGCAAGTTCTGAATCAAATTTAAAACCATTTTACCAGGGCAACTCATTCTATTCAACTGAAGAATTTCTACTTAAAAACTGGTAGCTTCTTAAAAGAAAAACATTTTTAAAGTGCAGTTGCATGTGTAGGAGTATAAAAATTATGTTTTCATTAATGTCACTGATCATGTATCGTCGTTCCATATCATTTCGATAAAAGACTCAGCTAACTATCTTACATGAAAAATAACAAAACACATATTTACATATTACATGGGTTCGTTCATACTTACGCTGCAATTTAGAATATAGATATATATAAGGTAGAAATCACACGAAAACATGAAATCAATGTTAAATTCGTCTTCCGTAACTGAAAAAAGATGCCGCATTAAGTTACAGTGGAGAAAAACCTCTGTCACAATACTAATGTTTTAGGTTAGACTAACCATGACTGTTAATGATATACTGAAATTACAAATTTTCTGTTACCAGTCACAATTTATTTCTTTTATTGCCACTAAGAATTTCAGAGATGTAAACATCCATTTTTGGGAGGATTTATGTGAATTAATGCGACAGACAGCTGTTTTGTGTACGACTTTCGGGTAACTTGTGTCTAGTAGACAGTGCCACAACTTACCCCGAGGTCGGACACACAACACATACATGTCGTATTGATGCGAATAAATCCGCGTCCGTGGGCTTCTTCCTTGTCGGTTTGAAAATCGTCTTTACGCCATGTTTGCGCAATATACGGCCGATTCCGTCCGTCACTCTGGGAATGTATGGCAGAAAGGCCTTACCCGACATTTATTTTTCTGATTCCTTTCGTCGCCGAGTGTTTGGCTCTGTTACACTTCTAATATTATTTGTGGAGTAACCATTGCTCCTCAGAACACTTTCCAGGTGTTGCATTTCTCGTCTGAGGTGCTGCGGCTCACATATTCGTCCTGCTCTCGTTACGAGCGTATTAATCATGCCTCTTTTCTGGCTCGGGTGGTGGTTTGACACATGCGGATCTATACCTGCGAAAACTATCAAACCACCACCAGAGTCAGAAAAGAGGCATGATTCATACCCTCGTAACGAGAGCAGGACGAATACGTGAGCCGCAGCACCTTAGACGAGAAATGCAGCACGTGGAAAGTGTTTTTTTAATCTGACCACTGTCCAAATTTTTGGAAGCAAATGTCGTGGGGAGTTGTGTTTTGCCAATATTGTGAGATAAAACCACCCCGATGCCATGAGACGAGGCATCGACTGCAAGCACAAGTAGTTTGAGCAGATCGTGGTGCATACGGCAAAGTTGCTGAAGCAATGGATTTTTGAGTCTTTGAAAAGCCTTTCCACAGTCTTTGTCCAATAGAACGGAACATTTTTACGTCGGAGGCTGTCCAGCGGTGCGGCAATTTGCGCCACATTAGGAATGAATTTTATGTAGCAAGTCAATTTTCCAGGAACAGCTTGCAGTTCACGTAAATTTCTAGGAGGTGGCAATCACTGAATTGCTTGAAAATGTTCCCTCGAAGGACGACCACCATTGGTATCGATAATATGTCCTATCGCTGTGTCGAAAAATGAACACGTTTGAGGCCCACCTCAGTTAAAATTTGAAAGAGAGTGTCAAAATGTTTAAGGTAGTGTTCCGGTGTTTGTCTAGCGACGATTTGTCCTCAAGATAATTAAAACAAGAAGGCGCCTTGGACGTTACTTGTTTGAGAAATTTTTGAAACAACTCAGACACGGAAGCCCTTCCAAAAGGTAGGCGTTGATATTCAAACAAGGCGACATGAGTATTCACAAAAAAAAATTCTTTGTTTCTTTGTCCGATGGTAACTGAAGATAGGCTTCTGTAAGATCAGTTTTTGAGAAGAACTGTGCTCCCGATTGGCGATCCAAAATTTCCTCTGTACATGGGAACAGGTAGGAATAAATGACTCTGAATTTTCCGTGTATTTGAAATCCACATTGGCTTACGAATGGCAGCTAGGATTGATGCCCAGTGACTTGCTGAAATAGGTTTTAAGACACCAGCGTATTCCAGTCTGTGAATTTCGCTAGCCACGTCGTCTCATAAATGGGTGTGGCACAGGTCGAGCGTGGCAAAATCCGGGTTGCGCATTAGCTTTCAGTGCAGTGTGAGCGTGAAAATCTTTTGTACATCCTAGAGTACCGTCGAACAAATGTTGAGTCTTGTCACAGAGTTGTAGAATTGTGACATGGGAAATCTTTGTGTCAATGGCATGCTTAATGTCCTGTATGTCTGATACGAAGGAATTCAAAGGCATCCGTGTCGAAAATATTTGTGCTCGTGCATCAGCGGACTGCAGCAATAGGGTCTTTCTTAGTTGTGTTTTTGTATTTTGCTGGTAAACGGCATGTTCCAAGCACTGAAATGTTGTCGCCACTATAGACTGTGAGATGCAGACATAATGTCTGCAAAGGTGGATGGCCATTTCTTTTTTATGTATCTAGGTTAAGCAACGTGACACATGGTCTGGTACCTAGTTCGAAAGACACTGACTGGTTACAAATTTGAATTGTAATCCACAGTTTGCGGTGTAGTATCGTCCATTCCGTGTTGTGAAAATCTGTTCTCCGTGTCCACCTGCGCATTAGAGCGCTTTCGTGCATTTCGAGATGGGGAGAGCCTTTTTGAAGTGTGTTGTATTGGCATTAAACGGACGTGTGTGTGTTTTCTGCGTCTTCACTTTGATTTTTGAGCAGGAGGAGACGCAAAATCTGAAAATGAAATGACATTGACTTCCATCCGTTCCTGCATTGCAGTATTCCCGCCTAAAACAGAGGAGGGCTTTCTAGTCTTTTGCAGGCAGACCGGTTTTGTATGTCCTGTTCAATGACAAAAATTGCATTCAGCTTGTCTGAAGAAGCAGTTCTTCCGATGACGGGTGACACAGCATTCCACACAAGACTTCACTTTGCGCTGAGCTGGGGCTGTGTAATTAGAGTTGCGCCGGCGTGGCAAACGCTAAAAGTAGTGTGTCCAGCATTGTTTACACGTGATGACTTGCGAGTGCTGGGACGGGGGCTGTGGCAATGGTGTGGCTTGTTAGTCTCAAGTGAAACGCTAACTGGCAGACAGAAATCTTGCTCGCCTAAGTCTTGGCTGGCTCTGAGCACTATGGTACTTAACTTCTGAGGTCATCAGTTCCCTAGAACTAAGAACTACTTAAACCTAACTAACCTAAGGACATCACACACATCAATGCCCGAGGCAAGATTCGAACCTGCGACCGTAGCGGACGCGCGGTTCCAGACTGTAGCGCCTAGAACCGCTCGGCCACTCCGGCCGGCCCCTAAGTCTTGAACTTCGCGTAAATCGAGTACTGTAAGCACTTCCCTGACACTATGGTTGCGATACTGTAGAATTTCGGCCATCAATCTCTTATCTGAGAGATTCTGAATAATACCCACAGACACAATTCAATTTACAAAATCGAGTCATGCCCGGCAGATCGACAATCCAGTATTTATAGGACTGATCACTACGATGTTGCGTGCTGAAAAATTTATACCGTGCAACAGCATCGTGTATTTGGTTCAAATGGTTCAAATGGCTCTGAGCACTATGGGACTTACTGTCTAAAGTCATCAGTCCCCTACAACTTAGAACTACTAAACCTAACCAACCTAAGGGCATCACACACATCTTATAGATTCTGAATAACACCCACAGACACAATTTAATTTACGAAATCGAGTCATGCCCGGTAATTCGACAATCCGTTTTTTGTAGGACTGATCACTACGATCTTGCGTGCTGAAAAATTTATACTGTGCAACAGCATCGTGTATTTGGTTCAAATGGCTCTGAGCACTATGGGACTTAATATCTCAGGTCATCAGTCCCCTAGAATTTAGAATTACTTAAACCTAACCAACCTAAGGACATCAAACACATCCATGCCCGAGGCAGGATTGGAACATGCGACCGTAGCGGTCGCGTGGTTCCAGACTGTAGCGCCTAGAACCGCTCGGCCACCAATTTCACTAGTAGGCGATAGGTGTACGCTCCTACACATGAAAAGAAAAATGCAAGACGTGATTGACCTGTGACTTTATAGGCGTCGAAAATGTTGATGCAGCTGTGTTACGTATTCTTTCCACGTTTCCTTCGTCTCATCAATCTGCCGGAGGGGCGAAGGAGGCAGCTGAATTCTTTCTTTAGCTTCTGGCGCCTCTTGCTTTTGGGCTGCTTGCGCTTGTACGAGGGAAGAAACTGCTGACAGCAGTTCTCTTATTTCTTGACTCCGAAACTTAACAAGAGATGTTAGACGCTCCTCTGCATTTAGATGTTGCTCTCCCTTGTTTCTCATGATTCCTCAAATATCTCAGCTTTTGTATTTCAAATCACAGACACACACACACAAAATAATTCAATAGAAAGAAGAAAAATTGTCCTGTTCTGGTGTCCGAAGCTTCACATCCTGTTGCTCGTCGCCAGTCAGCTATAAATTCCTTGTATGGTGTGCTTCTTTAGTGGATACATGAGAGAGAAACAGATGCTGTTCATGAAGAGACAGTTTAGATATTAGTTTATTTTACATCTAATATCAAACAGTAAAAATAATACATAAGTGTTTTGCTGTAGTTGCAGCGACATTTACTAACTGTAGCATTGAGGGTTGAAACATATAGAGGTACCGCAAATTTACAAATCAGTCAGTCTTCAATACAATAACTATTCAGTAGGTTACGGGCCGTGAGCACTATGAAAGTCTGTATATGTTATTCAGGTGGCAAACACACAAAATGGGCTCAGCGCACTAATATTCGAACTTACAAGGGGAGGCCACAACCTTTGGAACGCGGATTTACTGCAAATTTCGTACAGTCGTAGTACTCCATGAGGCCAACAAAATGTGTAAGTAGTAGCGCGTATTACTCAAGCGTTACTGAGAAAATCGCAAGAGCCCTTCGGTCAGCCGGCCCAGTAGCTCGGCGTTTTCGGTTACAGGGTAAGCTACCCTCTGTAATAAAAAAAAAAAAAAAAACTGAGTGAACGGTTCAACGAACACATTAAATTGCTGTCATCGGTCGTCCGCAACGAACAATGTAGAATAGAAATGACATTTAAGGAAAATGGTTAGCGTTCAAGCCCCGTAATCGCTGTATCACTGGGTCGAGTCCTGATCGTCAGTTTTCTTTTTTTTTTTTTTTAATTTTCAACACGGTCATTTTCTTTACTATTTATATTACAATTGATATAGTGGGAAAAATACGTGTAATCGGATGAAGTTTTATTAAATTTACAATTTTATTTGGCAATCTACAAATTTTTATTGTCACAAATAATATAATGTTCATAACTATCGACTAGAAAACGATCAAACACATAAAGTGCTACTGAAAAGTATGCTTGTCCGTGTCTTCAAAACTGTTCGTATTTAATCGAAAGAGAACGAGAAAGTGCTTCTCGTGAAGACGCTATTAAAATTCACGCGATACTGCATGACCAATGGCCGAGCGGTTCAAGGCGGTATGGTCTGGAACCGCGCGACCGCTCCGGTCGCAGGCTCGAATCCTGCCTCGGGAATGGATGTGCGTGATGTCCTAAGGTTAGTTAGCTTTAAGTAGTTCTAAGTTCTAGGGGACTGTTGACCTCACATGTGAAGTACCACAGTGCTGAGAGACATTTGAACCATTTTTGATATAGGTTGGATTTTTTAAACACTTTTAACGATGAAGCAAGTATATTTTATGAATAAAAGTTCATTGACTGTTTACATTTCGGTTTCTACGTTTTACTTCCGATACGTATCGAAAATGAAGTCCAAGATCTAATCTTTCTGTATGTCGGTTTTTAGGTTTCATTTCCGCTAAGTATCGCAAAGAAACCTAAAAACCAAAATGCAGAAGGTCGACAAACTTTTAGTCATATCTCTTACTCTCTCTCTCTCTCTCTCTCTCTCTCTCATGGATTCGTTAAAAATGAAACAAGTGCTTCATTTCTTTCTGGAAAGAATCGCTGTGGGGGTAAGAAATACCCATCCATAAATGGGTTAAGGCTCCCGGTGAAAAAGCATTGAATATTTGAAAGTGAGAGCACTTAGAGACTTGCAGCAAACTTTACACATAATTTCAAAACTTTACGTAACTTTTTCTCACTGACGAGCACAATATGACGAAAGGAAAAAAAGTATATCGCTTGCTACATTTTCGCTGTTCATGCAGTAAAATTGCCACATAAACTATGACGTTTTAATTTCTTCTTTCTTACTAACGGTACTCGTGGCACGTTTTGCAGATGGTATTCAGATATACCACTGACTGTACCAGAAAAATCACATCATTGTACACCACTTAGTTTTGGAGATATGACGTAAAGTACTGAGATGCGTGAAAAACTGCCGCATCATGCATGACGTTTTAATTTCTTACTTCATTGTTACTAACTATATTCGCAACACATTTCGCAGAGAGTACCTACTCATTCCCCTAAATGTACGTACAAAAATACATTATTGTACGACACATAGTTCACGAGATATGACGCCATAAACATGGAGCTGTGTGAAAATGAAACTGCATGGAGAAATTCACTAGACATACAGGGGGAATATGAGTCAAACACGTGAAATATGTAAAGTATATTTGAAATATATTTGACGTGTGGGTGTGCGAGTAAAGCCATAGTTAAAAGATGCTGGATCGATTTCAGTCAAATTTGGCACACTTTTCAATTTCAATCTTGAAATACACTACTGGCCATTAAAATTTCTATACCACGAAGATGACGTGCTACAGACGCGAAATTTAACAGACAGGAAAAAGATGTTGTGATATGCAAATGATTAGCTTTTCAGAGCATTCACACAACGTTGTCGCCGGTGACGATACCTACAACGTGCTGACATGAGGAAAGTTTCCAATCGATTTCTCCTATACAAACAGCAGTTGACCGGAATTGCCTGGTGAAAGGTTGTTGTGATGCCTCATGTAAGGAGGAGAAATGCGTACCATCACGTTTCCGACTTTGATAAAGGTCGGATTGTAGCCTATCGCGATTGCGGTTTATCGTATCGCGACATTGCTGCTCGCGTTGGTCGAGATCCAATGACTGTTAGCACAATATGGAATCGGTGGGTTCAGGAGGGTAATACGGAACGCCGTGCTGGATCCCATCGGCCTCGTATCACTAGCAATCGAGACGACAGGCGACTTATCCACATGGCTGTAATGGATCGTGCAGCCACGACTCGATCCCTGAGTCAACAAATGGGGACGTTTTCAAGACAACAACCATCTGCACGAACAGTTCGACGACGTTTGCAGCAGCGTGGACTATCAGCTCGGAGACCTTGGTTTCTGATGAATCCAGGTACTGTTTGCAGAATCATGATGGTCACGTCCGTGTTTGGCGACATCGCGGTGAACGCACATTGGAAGCGTGTATTCGTCATCGCCATACTGGCGTATCACCTGGCGTGATGGTATGGGATGCCATTGGTTACACGTCTCGGTCACCTCTTGTTCGCAATGACGGCACATTGAACAGTGGACGTTAAATTTCGGATGCGTTATGACCCGTGACTCTACCCTTCATTCGATCCCTGCGAAACCCTACATTTCAGCAGGATAATGCACGACCGCATGTTGCAGGTCCTGTACGGGCCTTTATGGATACAGGAAATGTTCGACTGCTGCCCTGGCCAGCACATTCTCCAGATATCTCACCATTTGAAAACCTCTGGTCAATGGTGGCCGAGGAACTGGCTCGTCACAATACGCCAGTCACTACTCTTGATGAACTGTGGTATCGTGATGAAGTTGCATGGGCAGCTATACCTGTACACGCCATACAAGCTCTGTTTGACTCAATGCCCAGGTGTATCAAGGCCGTTATTACGGGCAGAGGTGGTTCTTCTGGGTTCTGATTTCTCAGGATCTATGAAACCAAATTGCGTGAAAATGTAATCATATGTCAGTTCTAGTATAATGTATTTGTCCAATGAATACCCGTTTATCATCTGCATTTCATCTTGGTGTAGCAATTTTAATGGCCAGTAGTGTATTTACTATACGAGCAAGAAAAACAAGACTCCTGACTGTATGAGTGGGATATGGAGACAGAAGAAAGGATGAGAAGGGGGATGGAGATGTTCAAAAGAGATAGGGGAGTGGTAAATGGACAGAGAAGGTAAGAGGACGATATTAACAGAGACGGCGTGGGGGGGGGGGGGGGGGAGAGAGAGAGAGAGAGAGAGAAAGAGAGAGAGAGAGAGAGACTGGCAGAGGTACGGGAGGCAGAGATGAACAGACACAGAGGGAGGAGGAAATGGACAGAGAAAGGGAAGAGTGGCAAATGGACAAAGAGGGGGTGTAAGTAGGCTGTTTAGATTTTTATCCTGGTAACGCCACGTAGCGCTCTATGTGAAAATCACTGGCTGTGCTGTGTGCAGTCTGTGGCCAGTTTGCATTGTTGGAAAATTTTCTATTGTAGTGTTGGGCAGCTGCATGTGAATAGCACATAGTGTTGCGCAGTTGGCGGTGAGCCGCCAGCAGTGGTGGATGTGGGAAGACACATGTCGGAATTTTGAGAGCGGACGATCTGGACGTGTGTCCATCAGAAAGAGTAAATTTGTATTACTGGACATCATGAACTCATATATATATATATATATATGATGACTTTTGAACATTATTAAGGTAAATACATTGTTTCTCCTCTATCAAAATCTTTCATTTGCTAACTATGCCTATCAGTAGTTAGTGCCTTCAGTAGTTAGAATCTTTCATTTAGCTGGCAGTATAGGCACTCGCTGTATTGCAGTAGTTCGAGTAACGAAGATTTTTGTGAGGTAAGTGATTCGTGAAAGGTATAGATTAATGTTAGTCTGGACCATTCTCTTGTAGGGATTATTGATAGTCAGATTGCGTTGCGCTAAAAATATTGTGTGTCAGTTTAGTGTTGATCAGAATAAGTAAAGATAGAAATGTCTGAGTACGTTCCGATTTGCTCAACAGTTTGAAAATCAAATAACGTAAGAGGTTTATCAGCACAGTAATTCATAAATTTTTCTAAGGGGACGTTTCAAGGGGAGAGGAAGAGATGGACACCGAAAGGAAAGAGGAGGAGATGGACAAGGAGGGGGTGGAAAAGATGGAAAGAGAGAGGGGGAGGAGTAAATGGACAGAGCGAGGGGCAGTGGGAGATGGACAGAGTGGGAAGAGGAAGAGATGTGCACAGAAAGGAAAGAGGAGGAGATGAACAGCGAAGAGGTGTAGAAGATGGACAGAGAGACGGGAGAGGAGGAGATGGACGGAGGGAAGGGTAGTAAGAGATGGACGGAGAGTGAGAGGTAGAGTATGTCGACAGAGAGACAGGCCAGGGGACATGGACAGAACAGGGGGGAAGGAAGAGATGGACTCATAAACACTGGCTGCTTAGCTAATAGGTCGTGGGATACCTCCCAGTTATACGTCAGACCTCCTTTTGCCTGGTGTAGCACAGCAACTTTGTGTATCATCTACTCAACAAGTCGCTGGAAGTGTGCCCTGCAGAAATATTGAGTCATGCTGTCTCTACAGCTGCCCATAATTGCGAACGTGTTGCCAGTGGACTGACCTCTGGATTCTGTTCCATAAATTTTCGATGGGATTTGTGTTGGAAGATCTGGGTGGCCAAATCATTTTCTCGAACTGTTCAGAATGTTCTTAAAACCAATCGTAAACAACTGTGACATGGCGCATTGTCATCGATATGAATTCCATGGTTGTTTGGGAACATGAAGGTCATAAATGGATTAAAATTGTCTCCGAGTATCCATACATAACAATTTCTAGTCAATGATCGGTTCAGTTGGATCAGAGGACCCAGTCCATTCCATGCAAACATAACACACACCATTATGGGGCCACCACCAGCTTGCACATTACCTTGTTGACAGCTTGGGTCAATGGTTTTGCGGCGTTTGCGCCACACTCGAACCCTACCGTCAGCTTTTAGCAGCTGAAATCGGGACTAATCTGACCAGGTCACGGTTTTCCAGACGTCTAGGGTCCAATCGATATGGTCGCGAGTCCAGGGGAAGTGCTGCAGGCGATGTCGTGTTGTTAGCAAAGGTATTCGCGTCGGTCGTCTACTGCCATAGCCATTAACGCCATACTTCGCCCCACTACCGTAACAAATACGTTCGCCGTACGTCCCACATTGATTTCTACGGTTACTTCACAGTGTTGCTTGTCTGTTAGCACTGACAACTCTACGCAAACGCCGCTGCACTTGTTTGTGAAATGAAGGCTGTCTGCCATTGTGTTGTCTGCGGCGATAGATAATGCCTGAAATTTGGCACTTCCGGCACGCTCTTGACGCTGTAGATCTCGGAATATTGAATTTCCCAACGATTTCCGAAATGGAATGTCACACGCGTCTAGCTCCAACTACCAGTCTGCGGTCAGAGTTTGTTAATTCCCGTCGTGCCACCATAATCACGTCGGTACCTTTTCACATCAACCACCTGAGCAGAAATGACAGCTTTGCCACTGCACTGTCCTTTCATACCTTGTGCACGCGATACTACCCTCATCTGTATATGTACTGTATGCAAGCCTCTAATGATACGCGATGAGACCATGGAAAAAACAAATGAAACATAAGATAACATTTATACATATAGTTCATGTCTGTTTTACCTGTTTTGAACATGCCCTTCTTCTCTTCGTACACGTTTGTCATAGCAGAATTTCAGTCAACATGCATGGCCAAATGTCTGTTGTCCGACGATGATTTGTGTGAGAATACGTGCTTGCATTTCACACACTGAGCAAATACAGAAAAAATAGAGTTGTCCTGATTTTTCAGTAGGTATATGAAAACTGTTCTAAACTTTGCTTTATGCTGTCGAACTGGGTTTTTGAGACGTGTCAACGTCGCTTTCATAAACCGCATTGTTATATCCTCCACTACGAACTGGGTAACGCAGCCATTGCTTCCTAATATAGTCAGCAGTAGAAGCATTTATAGAGCACGGCAAAAAAATCAAGTAAACTCCACGAGCGCTAACAAACGGAGTCAGAATATTCAATTACTGAATCCCGCTAGAAACGCGTCATAAAAGCAGTTTTACTGGGTAGTGGACACTGTGGAGCCTATTTGCATTACAGACCCGCAAACACACAATATATTCGAATGGCCGAGCAGCGCGAACACATGTTCAAAACACAGCACGGCACGGCGGCGGACGTAAAGGTTAGTTTACACGGCGACCTTGGGTTGCGCCACTCGTTGCATGAAACGAGTTGCACGCAAATGATTTCATATATGACTGTAGACACAGCGACATCACTGTATATTTCAGTTTCGTCGTTTTGTGAGTGCCATAATCGCAGGTAAAATGGAAGTTTTGACAGCTACACGAGGTGTGGAGCAGTTAACGCTTGTAAGCGTAAAATTTCTGCATAAGAAAAGAAATAAGAAACGTGCTTGAGTATGTGACTGGATAAAGAAAAGACGTCAGCCGGCCGGAGTGGCCGAGTGGTTCTAGGCGCTGCAGTTTGGAACGGCGCGACGCTGCGGTCGCCGGTTCGAATGCTGCCTCGGGCATGGATGTGTGTGATGTCCTTAGGTTAGTTAGGTTTAAGTAGTTCCAAGTACTAGGGGACTGATGACCTCAGAAGTTAGGTCCCATAGTGCTCAGAGCCATTTGACCATTTGAACCAAGTCGCGTTACAAGGAATTAAAAACCCACAAATGCATAACACACTACTACGTACAGTTTATATAACGTATCGTGAGAAATATCTTTTCTATGATGGAGATACCACTGACGATGGGCAACACCCGAAAGTAGTCCGGTAAAATAAACTACTACCAACGAACAGCTTCTGTGAAACAATTAGTTATTAATATGGAATATTTACAAAAAATTATAAGCGTTTGACTCGTCGTGAATGTGTTGAAACTCTATTAAACAATCTGGGCATAATTAATTGTAACCGAAATCAAGCTGTATTGTCAGATAGCTGTAACAAGGTTGCTGTCGCTATGTACATAGTCAACTATGACAAATGCTGTCTTTCATTAGATATAGCAACGTAATGTCGTAATTGAACATGTTTCGACAACGTTATGTTCACACAGAAACTCAAAGAAGTTGGAGTTGATTTAATATTCCTCTTTCAGAACGCCACCGTTTTACAGCTTTATTCATACAGTAAAGCCAATGATGTGACTGCGAGAAACATTTTAACATTCTCTGAAGTATAGAATGTATCTGGTGATTCAAAGAGAAAGACCAGATCTCAGTTGTTTAATACAGACGAATTACAAAGGCAGTAACACATTACGCACGTCCCTGGACAGAGGAAGATTCAAACTTTAGACACACCTGTGTTGTTGATTGTAGCATCTTGGCACTACACCGCCAGAGAAATTATTTTATTTGTCGAAATTTGCGTGAAGTTCGAGTGCAGTGTGGAATCCGACGTCGATTTAGAAAGAAGCCGCCTGTGCACAAGTAGATTTATGACTGGCATACAAAATTCGTGGGAGATAGTTGCATATGCCGAGGGAAGGGCACTGGCCGGACACTCACGTCTGATCAAAACATCGAGCATATCAGAGATACGTTCACACGGAGCCCTCGGAACTCCATAATATAGGCAGGCAAAGAGCTTCAGCTTCCTCAAACAACGCCGTGGTGCGTTCTGAAACGACGCCTACGAATAATGCCTAACGAGTTACTATTACTGTGGTATCTGTGTCCCAGCGGCCGTAACAGAAGGTACGAATTTTGCATTTGACTTCTCCAGGATATGGCAGAGGACACATTTTCTTAACGACTCATCTTTTCGGCCGAGTCGGCGTTTTATCTATCGGGTAAAGTAAACAGCCATAATATAAAAATTTGAAGGTCGCAAAATTCTGGCGTCGTTCTAGAATATGGAAGAGACTCACCGAAACTGAATGTGTTTTGTGCCATTCCTGTTTGCGAAGTTTATGGACTTTTCGTTCTTGCGGAGAAAACTGTGACAGGAATGTCATCTTGGACATGCTGTAAAATTATTTCTTTCCTCACCTTCACCAAGATTTCAATGATTCCTGTCATTCCATCACGAAGGAGATACAAGGCTCGTGTTGTCTGCAGTTCAACCATGCCTAGACGGTCAATACCGCGGTTCGATGGGGTCCGCATTGTCAACGAGGCAAATATCCAGGCGTCTGCGAGTGAACCAAAGCGATGTTGTTCGGACATGGAGGAGATACAGAGAGACAGGATCTGGCGATGACATGCCTCGCTCAGGCCGCCCAAGGGCTACTACTGCAGTGGATGACCGCTACCTACGGATTATGGTTCGGAGGAACCCTGACAGCAACGCCACCATGTTGAATAATGTTTTTCGTGCAGCCACAGGACGTCGTGTTACGACTCTAACTGTCCGCAATAGGCTGCATGTAGCGCAACTTCACTCCCGATGTCCATGGCGAGGTTCATCTTTGCAACCACGACACCATGCAGCGCGGTACAGATGGGCCCAACAACATGCCGAATGGACTGCTCAGGATTGGCATCACGTTCTCTTCACCGATGAGTGTCGCATATACCTTCAACCAAACAATCGTCGGAGACGTGTTTGGAGGCAACTGAGTCAGGTTGAACGCTTTAGACACACTCTCCAGTATGTGCAGCAAGGTGGAGATTCCCTGCTGTTTTGGGGTGGTATCATGAGAGGCCGACGTACGCCGCTGGTGGTCATGGAAGGCGCCGTAACGGCTGTACGATACGTGAATGTCATCCTCCTACCGATAGTGCAACCATATCGGTAGCATATTGGCGAGGCATTCCTGTTCATGGACGGCAATTCGAGCCCCCATCGTGCACATCTTGTGAATACTTCCTTCAGGATAACGACATCGCTCGACTAGAATGGCCAGCATGTTCTCCAGACATGAACCCTATCGAACATTCCTGGGATGGATTTAAAACGGCTTTTTACGGACGACATGATCCACCAACCACTCTGAGGGATCTGCGCCCACGCAAATTTTATTTAGCTGGCGTCGCGTCAGTTTACTTAAAGTTTATCTTATTAACTTAATCAGTAGTTGGTCCTCACAGTAAATGATTTTTACCATTTATACACCGTTTCAAGTATTTTTCCGTGGCGCAAGAGAGAGCTCGACAGTCACTTTCTTTTGTACCGTCCGCTATCGCTATTGCTCACTGGCTAATTCCTCCTCACGATCAAAACACTTCCATTATCTTCTACATACACAGACCGTGGCACTTTTCCGTGCACCCAGACCTGTCTAAAGAATAAAGATCAGCTCCGTAGGACCAAATTGAGGAGCAAATCTTCAAGGTAATGGAACTTGCCAGTACATGAAATTGCAACACAAAAGTAATAACAGAAAATATAAAATGTTTATGAACCCAAATATAGACAGTCAATATGTTTATGTAAACGCAGACATCAATATAACACAGAAATCTTTATTTCTTCGATTCTGATGGTCTTCTGCGTTTGCTTTCTATTGATAAGTTATGTTCTTCTCCCGGTCTTCTGCCTTGTTCAGCTCGCTCATGCTTGAATAATTTGCGTACGTAAAAGCTTACAATTGCAATTTCTAGTAAAACAACGATGCAACGATGTCATGATGAGTCTCTGGTTACTGGAAGTTTCTTCATTACTCTTACGGTGATCTTCAGAGAATTATTTCAGTCTAACTGCTTCATTAAATCGTCCCTCTTTCTGGTTCCTATCCTCTCGTCCCTGTCCATTTCTTGACTCAAAATGAACTTCCCTTTTCGTGACTGAGACGTTGAGATAAAAAAGGGGGACATGTCACTCAACAGCAGGTTTGAAATATTTTGAAAACACTATACAATCTTCAGTAGCATTATTCCCAAACCTTACGGTTACTCTCACATGCATACCAAAATTTTGCCCCCTTCTTGCAGCGGTGTACCGTAGGTCTCTAGAAAAGCGTAGCGTTCCAAAAGATTGGAAAAGGGCACAGGTCATACCCGTTTTCAAGAAGGGACGTGGAACAGATGTGCAGAACTATAAACCTATATCTCTAACGTCGATCCGTTGTACAATTTTGGAACATGTATTATGTTCGAGTATAATGAGTTTTCTGGAGACTAGAAATCTACTCTAGGAATCAGCATGAGTTTCGAAAAAGACGATCGTGTGAAACCCAGCTCGCGCTATTCTTCCACGAGACTCAGAGTGCCATAGACACGGGTTCCCAGGTAGATGCCGTGTTTCTTGACTTCCGCAAGGCGTTCTATACAGTTCCCCACAGTCGTTTAATGAACAAAGTAAGAGTATATGGACTATCAGACCAATTGTGTGATTGGATTGAAGAGTTCCTAGATAACAGAACGCAGCATGTCATTCTCAATGGAGAGAAGTCTTCCGAAGTAAGAGTGATTTCAGGTGTGTTGTAGAGGAGTGTCGTAAGACCGTGGCTATTCACAATATACATAAATGACCCTGTGGATAACATCGGAAGTTCACTGAGGCTGTAATATATCGAGAGGTTGTAACATTAGAAAATTGTACTGAAATGCAGGAGGATCTGCAACGAATTGACGTAGGGTGCAGGGAATGGCAATTGAATCTCAATGTAGACAAGTGTAATGTGCTGCCAAAACACAGAAAGAAAGATCCTTTATCATTTAGCTACAATATAGCAGGTCAGCAACTGGAAGCAGTTAATTCCATAAATTATCTGGGAGTAGGCAGTAGGAGTGATCTAAAATGGAATGACCATATAAAATTAATCGTCGGTAAAGCAGATGCCAGACTGAGATTCATTAGAAGAATCTTAAGGAAATGCAGTCCGAAAACAAAGGAAGTAGGTTACAGTACACTTGTTCGCCCACTGCTGGATTACAGCTCACCGGTGTGGGATCCGTACAAGATAGGGTTGATAGAGAAGATCCAACGGAGAGCGGCACGCTTCTTTACAGGGTCATTTGATAATCGCGAGAGCGTTACGGAGATGATAGATAGACTCCAGTGAAAGACTCCGCAAGAGAGAGGCTCAGTAGCTCGGTACGGGCTTTTGTTGAAGTTTCGAGAACATACCTTCACCGAGGAGTCAATCAGTATATTGCTCCATCCTACGTATATCTCGTGAAGAGACCATGAGAATAAAATCATCCTGTAGCGTCTCAGGTTTCAGAGAAATGACGTCCATTTATGCTCTCGGCACGTTATGAAAATGAGGAACTATCAGCGTCCTAACTAGAATAGCTGCTTATTTCACAATTACAATGCTATTGGGCGAAGAAAAGATGCCTTTTAAGTGAACTGTGTACTCAATTATTTTGTATTGAGTAATAGCCCAATTTATAATCACATGTTAGTATAATGTTTCTACATAGCTTGCTTTTACTTTTGTATTATGTACAAAACATGCAAACAATGAACACTGTGTGACAATTTACCTGCAATCTTCACCTGTTCCCCTTAAGGGACAATTTTTCCTTTCCATTTGTTAGGCTCCAAACCCACGACCTTCTTTCGTTTGCCGGCCGCGGTGGTCTAGCGCTTCTAGGCGCGCAGTCCGGAACCGCGCGGCTGCTACTGTCGCAGGTTCGAATCCTGCCTCGGGCATGGATGTGTGTGATGTCCTTAGGTTAGTTAGGTTTAATTAGTTCTAAGTTCTAGGGGACTGATGACCACAGATATTAAGTCCCATAGTGCTCAGAGCCATTTTGAGCCATTTCTTTTGTTTAATCACATTACTCTTCCACAGTTCAGGAGGTCGTTTCTTTCTCCTAAATTCATGTAAATCGTTTCTGGACTCGTCTGGAGGTTCCATCACCGAAGCCATTTTGAAATCTCACAGCTGTTAACTGCATCCCTTTATCGCGCTGCCATCACACCTCAAGTTCTTTCGTGCAATGTAGGGACTTGCCTCTGTGACAAGTCCTCTATCTGCACGGTACGAGATTTCAGCACTGGCCCAGACATGGAAGAAGTCCCTAAAATGATGACGAGTCCCGTTTTTTATCTCAACGCCTCAATTACGGAACGTGAAAAGTCTCGCGAACGTGACCTCGACAAAAGTCACTGCCTCTGTCCGAGTTTTTCCTTTCAGCTGCTTTCTTCTTTACACACTTTACCCTCCATCCATTCACTTAAAATTATACCTTCTCTCCGACAAAATACAACACTTCTCCGGTAAAAATTACCACGTTTTTGTCCGTCTTTCCATCACCGACCCTAGTCGTCAACTGATTCTCTTCGTCCTCGAGAAATTACCGAAACAAAATTTCAACCTATCAGGCGATACCACTTAACATTTACAGTTAATATTACACAGAATTTGCATATCAGTTTACATACAGCTATTCATTTTAACTTCAAGGAGCTAGGCATTTTAACTGCACCGTCACAACACATATTTTCGCTAGTGAAATTCGTCATAAATAATCTATCACAATTTGAGAAGAACAATGATGTACATAGCTACAACACTAGAGGGAAACATGGCCTTTATTACTCATTGTTAAAGCTGTTAGTGGCTGGCTGAGGAGCTCAAAATGCTGCAGTAAAAATTTTTGATTATTTGCCCAAAATACATAAAGTGTGTGACAGGTAGCGAAGCAAGTTCTGAATCAAATTTAAAACCATTTTTCCAGGACAACTCATTCTATTCAACTGAAGAATTTCTACTTAAAAACTGGTAGCTAGTTAAAAGAAAAACATTTTTAAAGTTCAGTTGCATGTGTAGGAATATAAAAATTATGTTTTCATTAATGTCACTGATCATGTATAGTCGTTCCATATCATTTCGATAAAAGATTCAGCTAACTATCTTACATGAAAAATAACAAAACACATATTTACATATTACATGGGTTCGTTCATACTTACGCTGCAATTTAGAATATATATATATATATATATATATATATATATATATATATATATATATATATATATATATATATATAAGGTAGAAATTACACGAAAACATGAAATCAATGTTAAATTCGTCTTCCGTAACTGAAAAAAGATGCCGCATTAAGTTACAGTGGAGAAAAACCTCTGTCACAATACTAATGTTTTAGGTTAGACTAACCATGACTGTTAATGATATACTGAAATTACAAATTTTCTGTTACCAGTCACAATTTATTTCTTTTATTGCCACTAAGAATTTCAGAGATGTAAACATCCATTTTTGGGAGGATTTATGTGAATTAATGCGACAGACAGCTGTTCTGTGTACGACTTTCGGGTAACTTGTGTCTAGTAGACAGTGCCACAACTTACCCCGAGGTCGGACACACAACACATACATGTCGTATTGATTCGAATAAATCCACTTGATTGAAGTTTCAACCTCTGAAACGCGTAATGGAAATAAAATAAAATAATAGAAAATCTCACTCGTAACAGAAACTTGTAGTTTCACATAATTCACGCTTTCACGTCAAAACTTTCACATGCAGCCTTCTAATAGAAAATTTTTAACAAAAATCTTTAATATGGAACGATTCGCAAGTGTAAATGGTCGGCGGTCCTGTTCATTAACTGTATGCGCCCGCGCAGAGAGCGCGGTGAAGGTCCGTATGCATGAATTCAATTTTCGTCTGGCCATTTGACGTAAGGGTGCGGCCCCTTCTGTAACGACCCAGTTGTGACTGGCTGTCGCGCTCCGTCCTCGATTGGCGCACTATGCGTTCGTGTTACGATGTTTTTGGGTTGCAGTATGGTTCCGAGTGGGTACTGAAGGAACTTAACGAGGCTCAGTATGATGAATAATGAATTAAGGCGTTCTCATTTGCAGATCAGCGGTGCGCTGGCAGTAAAGAAGCCACCGTGTCTGTTTGGCGCTGTCTTACACTTCACAAATATACTGCCGGGAAAAATGCAACATCTTCAAGGCCTGTGTTCAGTGGCAGGGACTGCAGTGTTAGAGTTTCATTTGGCACTGTCCTCTGAGATCAAATGGCACTCAGGAGGCTTGTCCAAGCGCCCTCTGTTATTTACTCTGCACGCAGTAACCGAGTTGATTTCGGAGGTGAACAGTGATTGCAAAATTCATAGTATGGTACAACCGCGCCCCGTCTGTGTGTACGAACGCCTGACGAACAAATGCAGCCAATTGAAAGGCGTCGCATTGTGGGCCTGTGGCAAGTTAGATGGAATCATCGACGGATTGCTGTATGCACTATTGGCCATTAAAATTGCTACACCAAGAAGAAATGCAGATGATAAACGAGTATTCGTTGGACAAATATATTATACTAGAACTGGCATGAGATTACATTTTCACGCAATTTGGGTGCATAGATCCTGAGAAATCAGTACCCAGAACAATCACCTATGGTCGTAATAACGGCCATGATACGCCTGGGCATTGAGTCAAACAGAGCTTGGATGGCGTGTACAGGTACAGCTGCCCACGCAGCTTCAACACGGTACCACAGTTCATCAAGAGTACTGACTGGCGTATTGTGACGAGTCAGTTGCTCGGCCACCATTCAAAAATGGTTCAAATGGCTCTGCGCACTATGCGACTAAACTTATGAGGTCATCAGTCGCCTAGAACTTAGAACTAATTAAACCTAACTAACCTAAAGACATCACACACATCCATGCCCGAGGCAGGATTGGAACCTGCGACCGTAGCGGTCGCTCGGTTCCACACTGTAGCGCCTAGAACCGCACACCCACTCCGGCCGGACCGGCCACCATTGACCAGACGTTTTCAATTGGTGAGAGATCTGGAGAATGTGCTGGCCAGGGCAGCAGTCGAACATTTTCTGTATCCGGAAAGGCCCGTACAGGACCTGCAACATGCGGTCGTGCATTATCCTGATGAAATGTAGGGTTTCGCAGGGATCGAATGAACGGTAGAGTCACGGGTTGTACCACATCTGAAATGTAACGTCCACTGTTCAAAGTGCCGTCAGTGTGAACAAGGGGTGACTGAGACGTGTAACCAATGGCACCCCATACCATCACGCCGGGTGATACGCCAGTATGGCGATGACGAATACACGCTTCCAATGTGCGTTCACCGCGATGTCGCCAAACACGGATGCGACCATCATGACGCTGTAAACAGAGGATGGATTCATCAGAAAAAATGACGTTTTGCCATTCGTGCACCCAGGTTCGTCGTTGAGTACACCATCGCAGGCGCTCCTGTTTGTGATGCAGCGTCAAGGGTAACCGCAGCAATGATCTCCGAGCTGATAGTCTTCTCTGTATCGTTCCAATTTTAGTATATGTACCGCCGAAGCGAGTACTCCGAGCTGATAGTCCATGCTGCTGCAAACGTCGTCGAACTGTTCGTGTAGATGGTTGTAGTGCTGCAAATGTTCCCATCTGTTGACTCAAGGATCGAGACGTGGCTGCACGATCCGTTACAGCCATGCGGATAAGATGCCTGTCATCTCAACTGCTAGCGATACGATAAACCGCAACTGCGATAGGCTACAATCCGACCTTTATCAATGTCGGAAACGTGATGCTACGCATTTATCCTCCTATCACGAGGCATCACAACAACGTTTCACCAGGCAACGCCGGTCAACTGCTGTTTGTGCTTGAGGAATCGGTTGGAAACTTTCCTCATGTCAGCACGTTGTAGGTGTCGCCAATGGCGCCAACCTTGTGTGAATGCTCTTAAAAACTAATCATTTGCACATCACAGCATCTTCTTCCTGTCGGTTAAATTTCGGGTCTGTAGCACGTCATCTTTGTGGTGTGACAATTTTAATGGCCAGTAGTGTGTGATGGCCACAATGTATCTGTAGGGTATCGCTGTTTTCAGCTGTGGTCCGTGCAACATTTCCACACCTATAGACCCGGATCTGGATGACAGGATAATACAGACTTATGTCAAGTTCCACGCATTCTTCGAGCAGCGCTGACCGACCGAACATTATCCGAGGAAGAAATTCGGTCACGTATTGCACCTCCAGTATCACAGGCAACCACTGGGAACTGTCTGACTGCAACAGGAGTATGCTTCTGGCCATGCAGCCACTGACACCACGACAACACCAAGCACGGCTATTCCGTCGTCATGAACGAGTCGAATGGACGGTGGAATGGCGCTCTATCGTCATCAGTGATGAGAGGTTCTGTCAATATGAGAGTGATGGACGTACACATGCACGGTGTAGGCCAGGTGAGTTGCACGTTCCGGAGTCCATTCGCCCACGACACGTAAGTCCCACCCCAGTCCTCATGGTGTGGGGAGCCATCAATTACAACCCGCAGTCGCGTTTGGTGTTTCTCCACGTCTTCATCGCCATTGTTGAGTCTTGTACCATAAGAATCAAGCGATTGGATGTTGTTTGGTGGCCGGTATCCTCTATCTACAGCACAAGTGCACGCATGTATTAACAGAGTTCTTTATTTCTTAGACACATACAACAAGCACTCCGTCTGCATGCCACGAGTGGCCTACCGGAACCATCCGACCGCCGTGTCATCCTCAGAGGAGGATGCGGATAGGAGGGGCATAAGACCAGCACACCGCTCTCCCGGTCGTTATGATGGTATTCTTGACCGAAGCCGCTACTATTCAGTCGGGGAGAAGAGAAGTTTGTGGCACAACTTGACTAGAAGAAGGGATCGGTTGGTTGGACATGTTCTGAGGCATCAAGGGATCACCAATTTAGAATTGGAGGGCAGCGTGGAGGGTAAAAATCGTAGAGGGAGACCAAGAGATGAATACACAAAGCAGATTCAAAAGGATGTAGGTTGCGGTAGGTACTGGGAGATGAAGAAGCTTGCACAGGATAGAGTAGCATGGAGAGCTGCATCAAACCAGTCTCAGGACTGAAGACCACAACAACAACAAAAAATGGTTCAAATGGCTCTGAGCACTATGCGACTTAACTTCTGAGGTCATCAGTCGCCTAGAACTTAGAACTAATTAAACCTAACTAACCTAAGGACATCACACACATCCATGCCTGAGGAAGCATTCGAACCTGCGACCGTAGCGGACGATCGGTTCCAGACTGCAGCGCCTAGAACCGCACGGCCACTCCGGCCGGCACAACAACAACAGCACCCCGAAAAATCGCAACAGCGCATGGTGGCTGGATGGTCACCCATCCAAGTGCCGGCCACGCCCAACAGCGCTTAACTTCGGTGATCTCACTGGAACCAGTGTATCCACTGCGGCAAGGCCATTGCCCCTCTTAAACAGATAGCTGGTACTTAACTTTTAAGCGTCCATGTGTTGTGGTACAAGCTGTTCCGTACTAATCCACGTTAACCTCGTGAAGAACAAGTACCACTATACGATGAATAACAGACGCCAAAGTGGAGTGCGAGTTGATGAGTCAGTGACTAAGCTAGTGACTGACCGACTGCGCTAGTGATTGAGATAGTGAGCTGGTGACTGAGACTGAGACTGAGTGACTGATCTAGTGACTGAGACTCAACTTGTGACTGAGAGATCGAGACTGGGACTGAGCCTTCCGCTTAGCGGCGGCGATCTAAATACTTGAGGTCTAGAGGGCGTTGGCGGCATGTTGCTTGCGAGTCTGTCTTTGGCCTCTCTCCTGATAGGCACACTTGATCCAGCGCCTACTATCAAACTTCCTGCTACATCTTTGCCGACAAGTGTGCTGGCGACAGCTTACGCCATCACACCCGCTATTGCACGGGTTGTTATCCCTGTGCATTTTCAGGACGACAATGCATGTTCACATACGGCTGATGCTAAGCAACGTGCTCTTCGTGGTGTAAAACAACTGTCCCGGCCAGCAGGATCACCAAATCTCTCGCCAACCGAACGCGCATAGGACGTGACGAAGTGGGGAATTACTTGTTCAAAAAATGGTTCAAATGGCTCTGAGCACTATGGGACTTAACATCGATGGTCATCAGTCCCCTAGAACTTAGAACTACTTAAACCTAACTAACCTAAGGACATCACACAATTCCATGCCCGAGGCAGGATTCGAACCTGCGACCGTAGCAGTCGCGCGGCTCCGGACTGAGCAATTACTTGTTCTCCAGAACCTGTCAGAGCCATTGCCGAATTGCAATAAAAGGTGCAAGATGATTAGGACAATCCATCGCAGGATACAATTCCGTATCTGTATGATCGTTTGAATGCAAGAACACAGGCCGGTGTCGCTGTCAGAGGTACACTGTGTATTGATGCGATTGTTTACGCGCCCTTTATTGGGACATGCGTGTTTCATCTGGTCTGAATTTGTAATCGTATACGCCTATAAAAATGAACTACATGCCAAATCACTTGTCAATAAGATGACCTTCCGACACTGTATTTACGAATTTTTTACCTGAAAGCGTCTACTCGCTCGTCTGTCGAACACTCTTGTGTGGCAAAATACCGTCAGATTAGAGTCGCTAATAACTGAGAGACTAATAACCCGCAGCCCGCCCGGTTAGCCGTTCGGTGTAACGCTCTGCTTTCCGGGCGGGTGGCGTGCCGGTCCCCGGCACGAATCCGCCCGGTGGATTAGTGTCTAGGACGGGTGTGCCGGCCGGTCTGTGGATAGTATTTAAGGCGGTTTTCCTCTGCGGTTCTGCCTCAGCGAATGCGCTCTGGTTCCCCTTATTCCACCTCAGTTACACTATGTCGGCCATTGCTGCACATACACTGTCTCCACGTACGCGTACACCATTATTACTCTAACACTCAAACATTTGGTGTCACACTCGTCTGGTGTGATACGCTCCCGGGGGGTCTACTGGGTGCCGAATCGCACAATGACCCTGGGTTCGGTGTGGTGCGGCGGTGGGGTGAGTGGACTGCTGTAGCCTGTTGTGGGATTTAGTACCACTGAGGGCTACGTCGGGACGAAGCCTCTCCGTCGTTTCTAGGTCCCCAGTTCCATTCAATTCAATAACCCGTAAACAGTGGTTGAGGCCACTACGAAGAGATCATGTCTGTAGATAATTGTCGCATAATACTAATTTTGCCGGTGAGGTCAACGTCAGTGTAGGTGCATGTTAGTGACTGTTACAAATTAGCTTTGTGCAAAGTTACAAGTTGGTACAGCGTGGAAACTCGTTTACTTCGGATATTAATTCGAGTACCACTGTGAAGAGTTTGGGCAGCGTTACTTCGACCCGAAGTCAGAAATTAAAAATATTCGCCGAACTATAAGTGAATAGCGCTATTAACTGAAAATTGTAAAATAATGAAAGATGTCGTCTCATATGACTCGTAAATATGTTCGGAATTAAAGAAAAAGCAAGTGACAGGAGAGCTCACGTCGAAAGGAATGCAAAAAGTCTAAAAAGTCCAGCGCCGACCGAACGGGAGAGCTACGATGCGTCAAAGATGAAAAAAAAAACGGCCCAAAACAATTACGTAGATGGCCCATTGTACATACAGCGTACAGCGACAGTGCAGACTAGTGATTTATCTGTTCTGTAACAACTGTACTACTGTGTGTTATATTTAATAGAATGAGTGTTATGATTTTATCCCGGAGTTTTGATAAAAAAAAATCTGCAGCGTGGACCCGAATTACGCAGAGAGAAACTTTATTTTTTATTTTCTAGACACCAAGACACTTTGCTGATGCGCCAAGTTGCAAAATTTGTAACAAATAATATGTAAGGGGAGCACAGTAGCTGTTTATACAGGGTGAGTCACCTAACGTTACCGCTGGATATATTTCGTAAACCACATCAAATACTGACGAACCGATTCCACAGGCCGAACATGAGGAGAGAGGCTAGTGTAATTGTTTAATACAAACCATACAAAAATGCACGGAAGTATGTTTTTTAACACAAACCTACGTTTTTTTAAATGGAACCACGTTAGTTTTGAAACTTCCTGGCAGATTAAAACCGTGCGCCCGACCGAGACTCGAACTCGGGACCTTTGCCTTTCGCGGGCAAGTGCCCTACTGGCAGAAGTAAAGCTGTGAGTACCGGGCGTGAGTCGTGCTTCGGTAGCTCAGTTGGTAGAGCACTTGCCCGCGAAAGGCAAAGGTCCCGAGTTCGAGTCTCGGTCGGGCAGATTATAACATCTGCCAGGAAGTTTAATATCAGCGCACACTCCGCTGCAGAGTGAAAATCTTATTCTGGCACGTTAGTTTTGTTAGCACATCACAACATATAAACAAATACGTAATCAGTGCCGTTTGTTGCATTTTAAAATGTTAATTACATCCAGAGATATTGTAACCAAAAGTTGACGCTTGAAACCTCCGACGTTCAGTTGCGTGTTGTAACAAACACGGGCCACGGTCAGCGAGCAGCATCTGCAGCGACATGTTTACGATGACGACCGTGTTTACGAGTGTGGTTGTAGTGCACTGTTGTGGTTTGGTCTAGTTGTCGCTGTGTCCGCATGTAGCGCTTGCAGCTATTGTTATTCTGCATTCGTCTCCGCACGCAGGCCAACTGTATTACACCGTGTTACAAGACGTCTGTGATAGTGTAGTGTTGTAGGAACTGTGACCATGGTGTATTCGAACTCTGAAAAGGCGGAGATTATACTCATCTATGGCGAGTGTCGACGAAATGCAGCTGAAGCCTGCAGGGTGTATGCAGAACGGTACCTGGAAAGAGAGCATCCAACGTGCCGCACATTGCAAAACATCTACCGCCAACTGTATGCAACAGGTATAGTCGTAGCATGCAAACGGGTCCGTAACAGGCCCGTCACAGAAGAAGCGGGTGCAGTTGGTGTGTTAGCTGCTGTTGCCATGAACCCACACATGAGTACACGGGACATTGCGAGAGCCGGTTGACTGAGTCAAAGTAGTGTCATGCGCATACTGCATCGTCACCGCTTTCACCCGTTTCATGTGTCGCTACATCAGCAATTACATGGTGATGACTTTAATCATCGAGTGCAATTCTATCAATGGGCATTAACAGAGAATGCGTTGCAGTTCTACCTGTTTACCGATGAAGCGGGTTTCACAAACCACGGGGCAGCGAATCTACGGAACATGCATTACAGGTCCGTGGACAATCCTCGCTGGCTCAGACAGGTAGAGCGACAGCGACCGTGGACTGTAAATGTATGGTGCGGAATCATTGGCGACCACCTCATTGGTCCTCACTTCATTGCAGGGGCCCAAACAGCTGCAACATACATCGCGTTTCTACAGAATGATCTGCCAACGTTGCTCGAAATTTTCCCACTGGAAACGCGTCGACGTATGTGGTATCAGCATGATGGTGCACCTGCACATTCCGCAGTTAACACTAGGCTGACCCTTGACTGGATGTTCGACGGGCGTTTCATAGGACGTGGAGGACGCATAAATTGGCCAGCCCGTTCTCCTGATCTTACACCTCTGGAATTCTTTCTGTGGGGTTCGTTAAAGGAGAATGTGTACCGTGATGTGCCTACAACCCCAGAAGATATGAAACAACGTATTGTGGCAGCCTGCGGCGACATTACACCAGATGTACTGCGACGTGTACAACATTCATTACGCCAGAGATTGCAACTGTGTGCAGCAAATGATGGCCACCACATTGAACATCTATTGGCCTGACATGTCGGAACACACTCTATTCCACTTCGTAATTGAAAACGGAAACCACGTGTGTACGTGTACCTCACCCCTCATGGTAATGTACATGTGCGTCAGTGAAAAAGACCAATAAAAAGGTGTTAGCATGTGGACGTAATGTGCTGTTCCAGTCTCTTCTGTACCTAAGGTCCATCACCGTTCCCTTTGGATCCCTACGTAATTCGGTGCTCTCCGATACACACGATCAACAGCGGAGGAGTGGTACTCAAGCATCAACTTTAGGTTACAATATCTCCGGATGTAATTAACATTTTCCAATGCAACAAACGGCACTGATTACGTATTTGTTTATTTGTTCAGGTGTGCTAACAAAACTAACGAGATTCCATTTAAAAAAACTTAGGTTTGTGTTAAAAAACATACTTCCGTGCATTTTTTTATGGTTTGTATTAACCAATTACACCTGCCCCTCTCCTCACGTTCGGTCTGTGGAATCGATTCGTCAGTATTTGATGTGATTTACGAAATATATCCAGCGGTAATGTTAGGTGACTCACCCTGTATATTCCATTCGTAACTGAACCCTTTATGAAAATACACGCATAACTCTGAAAATTCAGCACCAAGGAAGATAAATGAGATTGTAATGAATGGTGTACAGTAAATAACGTGCATAATAAGATACAAACGATTAGAATTGTACATGCACTCCGACTACGAGAATGTAGTATGGCATGAACCACGTGGTGTAATGAAAGCGTCGAAACGCCCTTGACTTTTTCTGAAAGTCCTCTTCACATACCGCGGGAATTTTCCTATTGAAATAGGGTATGAAGCTGTTTGTAAAAGGGGCGAGGGGAAAATTAATCCGGCTTCAAAACTATCTGATGTAGAGGCAACACATATTGCAAAACTGCTGCTTCCACCGTGGTGTCCAACTAGTAGGGGGCCATTACTCTATGATATGTGAAGTAAGACACGTGCTGAAACGTGGTATTTTGTCTCTAGACACTCTAAAGGCTGCGTTTCATGTACCCACAGTTGTCAAAGGAGATGGTGGTTTCCAGATCATTAACACCAACGCTATAACGTACGTGTCATCAGTCCGTCTAGCTCAGATGATCTCGAAAGGACGACGGAGAGAGTCCCACACGCGTTGCAGTCCTCCATACTAAGACTGAAGCTGTGAGCCCGTTACGGCCATGCGGACAAGATGCGGCTCATAGCATGTTGTGGTTATATTTCGTGGTCTAATACCCACTCTGCGCTACGTATGATAATCTTTTCTCCAGTGGCCCATCAAAATTATTACTATCTATCGTACGAGGCGAAATGTCACTGAATGATACACCCATTTCCCTAAAATGGTCATTCTACCTCGTTACAATTCATGCTCATAGTGCAACTCACCCTTTGACATCGACGAGACACGTTGTCGATTGGTTTCACGTGTGCACTACGTTTGAAGACTGTTTACTGTCGCCGAGCGGTCTGAGGCGCTGCAGTCATGTACTGTGCTGCTAGTCCTGGCGGAGGTTCGAGTCCTCCCTCGGGCATGGGTGTGTGTGTTTGTCTTAGGATAATTTAGGTTAAGTAGAGTGTAAGCTTAGGGACTGATGACCTTAGCACTTAAGTCCCATTAGATTTCACACACATTTGAACATTTTTTGTTTACTGTCTCACGCTGGATTAACACTGTCAATTCTGGTCTCTCAATACTGGACAATGATAGGTCTACATGCACTAAACCTTCATACAGTGTTAATTATTTATTACTGATGTACTTATTTTACAACCTCAGAATTTGGACACAGTGCCATCATTCTTTCTGGATGATGCACTTCATATAAATGTTCCATTAGTATATCCGCAATGGTACAAAGCTACTGCATGGGGTTGTCTAGGAGGAGGAGGATTAGGCTCAGGTAAGGGTTGAACATCATTCGTAACAAAAATATTTATTGACCAACGTATAGTTAAAAGATCAATCAAACCAATTAAGCAAAATTTACTTGTAAGCTTCCAACAATTAATTAAAAACAAGTTAAGAACAATAACAAATCTCAAAGGTGATCAAATTTCATAAATGTGCACATCCTCCAACATGTGCTGCAGTGTTTACCTTGCATTCAAGTAAAACTTTAATACACTGTCACATTGACCCGCATTATGCTGTTAAAAACAGAGGAAACCCAGATTGCTGTATATAATTATGAAAGTATCTATCTTCAAAGACAATAAATGAGCTTTGCACTTAACTTTCGCAGTAATGGAAGCAAATAATTTCAACCCACAACATAGAGGCAAAGAAATTTGTTGCCGTTCCTTGAGAATTAATCACTTACCACCGTTTCAACTCCTATAATGAGATACCGCGTAGTTATTAAGACACAGAAATGTTGTTAGTACAAGGTACAAGCTTATGTAACAGAAGAACGATGGAAGAATTTAATACAGTAACTGCGCTTTAAAACGACAACTACAACAAGAAGAATTTGTGTCTCAAACAATCTGGCAATTCACCTTGTCGTTTTGTCTAACAATTGATTTACAATTGCTTTCTATCACAGCATGTTCCACAACACTACTGACCAAAGGAATGAAAACAATGACCTTAAAATTTACATCAAGTACCCCAAGAGGACACATACACACTCATTGCAAAATATACATATTTTTTTAAAAAAACAAGACTGGTACAATGTTCCCTGAAACAATTTGTTGGCCCCGCTAGTACTGTTGAACAACAGGCAGGGCAGCCCGCGACCTCAGAATCGAACCGACTGCATCCACGTAGTTACTCAGCGTAAATCAGATATAGACACCTCCGGATAATCGAGAAAACTTTGCGCATGGCGCTAGTAACTGCTACTGTTACATGACAAGAAAAAGAAACTTTAAGTACAACATATAATCAAATAATAAATGATCTCTAACCCCTCAATCATGGAACTGAACACAACATGACTACGAGCCTAATGACACACTCATATATCAATAAAGGGACAGAAACCAAACCCTCCATTATTAACAGCTAAACATTAATCGTGTCCTTATTCTGAACACACACCAAACCCTCAACAAGGAGACCAGAATGTTCGTCCCCCAACCGCAATTCAGCTTCAAAACAACGCCCTATAGCGTAATGGTAGCAAGGGACCGCCACGTGGGACGGAAAATCAACAAGATTTGAATGTATGCAGACGGCCGGCAAACGAACTTCAATTACACTAGGAGACAGTGCCATAAATACCAAGGAACTGGCATGAATCCTTTTCTCCCAGAATTAACAAGTGAGTTAGCAAGCATCAAAGCCACTCACAGCAATAAATGAGGTAACTTAAAGTCCACAAAGCTATCATATAAAAGAAGTAAAAACACAGTATGTCTTAACTACAGAAAATGACAACCAAGCATTTGGTACAAACATGTGGGGGCTTCTTGAACTCGCGCTCAACGTGCCTACGACCGGGCAAGGAGGAATCCTAAACCGGTATTTGTAGAGTTCTGCTACCTGTGAAGGCAGATAAGGAGCACAAGCAGACGGCGACACACTTGGAAAGACAATAGAAGGGAACATTTTACGAATCTCACGCTGTCCCCAAATTCACTCAGCAGAAGGAAGGTACCGCACTGTAGTTCTAAGACGGCAGGCTTTCGTCTTAACCAAGGCACCGCAACTACGGACTTCCGCAGTAGGAATAGCTTCGGCTGTCTGTCCTCCTGAGCCGCCAAGATGCTATTCGTCCACGAGACTCAGAGGGCCATAGACACGGGTTCCCGGGTAGATGCCATGTTTCTTGACTTCCGCAAGGCGTTCGATACAGTTCCCCACAGTCGTTTAATGAACGAGGTAAGAGCATATGGACTGTCAGACCAACTGTTTGATTGGATTGAAGAGTTCCTAGATAACAGAACGCAGCATGTCATTCTCAATGGAGAGAAGTCTTCCGATGTAAGAGTGATTTCAGGTGTGCCGCAGGGGAGTGTCGTAGGACCGTTGCTATTCACAATATACATAAATGACGTGTGGATGACATCGGAAGTTCACTGAGGCTTTTTGCGGATGATGCTGTGGTATATCGAGAGGTTGTAACAATGGAAAATTGTATTGAAATGCAGGAGGACCTGCAAAGAATTGTAGATTGGTGCAGAGAATGGCAATTGAATCCCAATGAAGATAAGTGTAATGTGCTGCGAATTCATAGAAAGAAAGACCCCTTATCATTTAGCTACAATATAGCAGGTCAGCAACTGGAAGCAGTTAATTCCATAAATTATCTGGGAGTACGCATTAGGAGTGAAAATGGAATGATTATACAAAGTTGACCGTCGGTAAAGCAGATGCCAGACTGAGATTCTTTGGAAGTATCGTAAGGAGCAATCCGAAAACAAAGGAAGTAGGATACAGTATACTTGTTCGCCCACTGCTTGAGTATAGCTCACCAGTGTGGGATCCGTACCAGATAGGGTTGATAGAAGAGAGAGAGAAGATCCAACGGAGAGCAGAGCGCTTCGTTACAAGATCATCTAGTAAGCGCGAAAGCGTTACGGAGACGACAGATAAACTCCAGTGCAAGACTTTGCAGGAGAGACGCTCAGTAGCTCGGTACGGGCTTTTGTTGAAGTTTCGAGAACATACCTTCACCGAGGAGTCAAGCAGTATATTGCTCCCTCCTACGCACATCTCGCGAAGAGACCATGAGGATAAAATCAGAGAGATTAGGGCCCACACAGAGGCATACCGACAATCATTCTTTCGACGAACAATACGAGACTGGAATAGAAGGGAGAACCGATAGAAGTACAGAAGGTACCCTCCGCCACACACCGTCAGGTGGCTTGCGGAGTATGGACGTAGATGCAGATGTAGATGTATACCCCAAACGGAATGATGAAGTCCAGTCCTCTGACAGAGAAATCGCACGGCCCAAATCACAATACGCCGTGTGTGAGAGCCCTCCCTGCTGCGCCTCCTGCCGCTGTCCGACTCACTCCCCACACTCCCTCTTGTTTATGTCAAATCGCCGTAGGCAAAGGTGGAATGCGGACTGCGCCCTATCGACACAGTAACGCTCAGGAAATATGATGAAAGTTGTTACAGCACAGTACATAATCTGTTAGAACATCCTTGCACGCTGTGTGATTCTTTAGTGAATACAGGAGCGAGAAACAAACGTTGTTTACGAACAGAGAATTTAGGTATTAATTTATTCTACATCTAATATCAAATAGTAAAATACACTGAAGCGCCAAAGAAACTATACAGGGTGGTCCATTGATAGTGACCGGGCCAAATATCTCACGAAATAAGCGTCAAACGAAAAAACTACAAAGAACGAAACTCGTCTAGCTTGAAGGGGGAAAGCAGATGGCGCTATGGTTGGCCCGCTAGATGGCGCTGCCAGGGTCAAACGGATATCAACCGCGTTTCTTTAAATAGGAACCCTTCTTTCTATTACATGCTCGTGTAGTACGCAAAGAAATATGAATGTTTTACTTGGACCACTTTTTTCGCTTTGTGATAGATGGTGCTATAATAGTCACAAACGTATAAGTACGTGGTATCACGTAACATTCCTCCAGTGCCGACGGTATTTGCTTCGTGAGACATTACCCGTGCTAAAATGGACCGTTTACCAACTGCGGAAATGGTCGATATCCTGTTAATGTATGGCTATTGTGATCAAAAGGCCCAACGGGCGTGTGCTATGTATGCTCTTCGCTATCCTGGACTACATCATCTACGTTCGCCGAATACTTACGTTATTTAAGGAAACAGGAAGTGTTCAGCCACATGTGAAACGTCAACCACGACGTGCAACAGATGATGATGCCCAAGTGGGTGTTTTAGCTACTGTAACGGCTAACCCGCACATCAGTAGCAGACAAATTGCGCGAGAATCGAGAATCTCAAAAACGTCGGTGTTGAGAATGCTACGTCAACAACGATCGAACCAGTACCATATTTCTATGCACCAGGAATTGCATGGCGACGACTTTGAACGTTGTGTACAGTTCTGCCACTGGACACGAGAGAAATTACGGGACGATGACAGATTTTTTACACGCGTTCTATTTAGCGACGAAGCGTCATTCGCCAACAGCGGTAACGTAAACCGCCATAATATGCACTATTGGGCAACGGAAAATCCACGATGGCTGCGAAGAGTGGAACATCAGTGACCTTGTCGGGTTAATGCATGGTGCGGCATTATGGGAGGATGCATTATTGGCCTCGTTTTATCGATGGCAATTTAAATGGTGCAATGTATGCTTCGTGAGACATTACCGATGTTACTACAAGCTGTTTCACTGCATGACAGAATGGGGATGTACTTCCAACATGATGGATGTCCGGCACATAGCTTGCGTGCGGTTGAAGCGCTATGGAATAGCATATTTCATGACAGCTGGATTGGTCGTCGAAGCACTATACCATGGCCCGCAAGTTCACTGGGTCTGACATCCCCGGATTTCTTTCTTTGGGGAAAGTTGAAGGGTATTTGCTGTCGTGATCCACCGACAACGCCTGACAACATACGTCAGTGCATTGTCAATGCATGTGCCAACATTACGGAAGGCGAACTACTCGCTGTTGACAGAAATGTCGTTACACGTATTGCCAAATGCATTGAGGTTGACGGACATCATTTTGAGCATTTATTGCATTATTGTGGTATTTACAGGTAATCACGCTGTAACAGCATGCGTTCTCAGAAATGATAAGTTCACAAAGGTACATGTATCACATTGGAACAACCGAAATAAAATGTTCAAACGTTCCTACGTTCTGTATTTTAATTTTAAAAACATATCTGTTATCAACTGTTCGTCTAAATTGTGAGCCATATGTGACTATTACAGCGCCATCTATGACAAATCAAAAAAATTGGTCCAACTAAAACATTCATATTTCCTTACGTACTACACGAGTATGCAATATAAATGGGGATTCCTATTTTAAAAAAAGCAGTTGATATCCGTTTGACCTATGGCAGCGCCATCTTGCGAGCCAACCATAGCGGCATCTGGTTTACCCCTTCAAGCTAGACAAGTTTCGTTCTTTGTAGTCTTTTACGTTTGAGTCTTATTTCATGAGATATTTGTCCCCCCTTTATATATAAAAACAGGTAGAATACGGATCTGCGATCGGCAACGCTTATAAAAACGACAAGTGTCTGGTGCAGTTGTTAGATCGGTTACTGCTACTACAATGGCCGGTCATCAAGACTTAAGTGAGTTTGAATGTGGTGTTACAGTCTGCGCACGAGCGATGGAACACAGCATCTCCGCGGCAGCGACGAAGTGGGTAATTTCCGTACGACCATTTCGCGGGTGTACCGTGAATATCAGGAATCCGGTAAAACATCAAATGTCCGACATCACTGAGGCGGGAAAAAGGTCCTGGGAGAACGAAATCAACAACGACTGAAGAGAATCATTCAAAGAGGCAGAAGTGCAACCCTTCCGCAAATAGATTTGCTTTCGGAGCCAAAGGCTCACTCGTGTACCCTTGATGACTGGACGACACAATGCTTTACGCCTCGCCTGGGCCCGTCAACACCGACATTCCACTGTTGATGACTGGAAACATGGTGCCTGGTCGGACGAATCTCGTTTCTAAGTGTATCGAGCGGATGCACGTGTACAGGTATGTGAACAACCTCAGGACCCTGCATGTCAGCAGGGGACTGTTCAAGCTGATGGAGGCTCTGTAATGGTGTGGGGCGTGTGCAGTTGGAGTGATAAGGGATCCCTGATACGTCTAGATACGACTCTGACAGGTGACACGTACGTAAGCGTCCTGTCTGATCACCTGCATCCATTCATGATCATTGTGCATTCCGACTCTTCTGAGTTTTAACACTTCCTCTGGCCACCAGACCCCCAAGACATGAACATTATTGAGCATATCTGGGATGCCTTGCAAGTACTATTCAGAAGAGAGCTCCACCCAAGCGTACTCTTATGGGTTTATGGACTGCCCTGCAGGATTTATGGTGTCACTTTCCACCAGCACTACTTCAGACATTAGTGTAGTCCATGCCATGTGGTGTTGCGGCACTTATGCATGCTCGCGGGCGCCCTATGCGATATTAGGCAGGCGTACCAGGTTCTTTGGCTCTTCAGTGTAATACAGTACTTTGTTGCTGTAGTTGCAACTTCAGTTGTCAAAAGTAGCTCTGAATGTTGGAACATATACATATACGCGGGTTTACAAATCATTCAATCTTCAGTACAATAGCCGGCCAGAGTGGCCGAACGGTTCTAGGCACTAAAGTCTGGAACCGCGCGATCGCTACGGTCGCAGGTTCGAATCCTGCCTCGGGAATGGATGTGTGTGACGTCTTTAGGTTAGTTAGGTTTAAGTAGTTATAACAAGGGAACATCCTCATCGCACCCCCCTCAGATTTACTTATAAGTTGGCACAGTGGATAGGCCTTGGAAAACTGAAAACAGATCAATCGAGAAAACAGGAGGAAGTTGTGTGGAACTATGAAAAAATAAACAAAATATACAAACTGAGTAGTCCATGCGCAAGATATGCAATATTAAGGACAATGTAAGGTCCCGTGGTTAGCGTGAGCAGCTGCGGAACGAGAGGTCTTTAGTTAAAATCTTCCCTCGAGTGAAAATTCTACTTTCTATATTTTCGCAAAGTTATGATCTGTCCGTTCGTTCATTGACGTCTCTGTTCACTGTAATAAGTTTAGTGTCTGTGTTTTGCGACCGCACCGCAAAACCGTGCGATTAGTTGACGAAAGGACGTGCCTCTCCAATGGGAACCGAAAACATTTGATCGCAAGATCATACGACACTGGTGACAGCATTTGCGTCACATGACAGGAATATGTTGTCGACCCACCTAATTAGTACACTTGGCGAATGGGTAAAAAGATTCTTCTACCTTACCCGATTTAGGTTTTCTTGTGGATGTGATAATCACTCCCAAAAAAGTGATTAAAACATAAGAGTTTGTCACATAAACTGAAAATAAAAAGTTAAACTTTTTACTCAAGGGAAGACTTGAACCTAGGACTACTCGTTCCGCAGCTGGTCACGCTAACCACGGAGGAGACCAGACAGCGAGGTCATCGGTCTGGGAAGGATGGGATGGGAAGTCGGCCGTGCCCTTTCAAAGGAACCATCCCGGCATTTGCCTAGAGGGATTCAGGGAAATCACGGAGACCCTAGATCAGGATGGCCAGACGCGGGACTGATCCGTCGTCCTCCCGAATGCGAGTCCAGTGTGCTAGACACTGCGCCACGTCACTCGGCATAGCCAGGGCTCCCTTCTCCAACAGACTACAATAAATCTGAGCATTGTCCAAATGGCTATGAGCACTATGGGACTTAACATGTATGGTCATCAGTCCCCTAGAACTTAGAACTACTTACACCTAACTAACCTAAGGACATCACACAACACCCAGTCATCACGAGGCAGAGAAAATCCCTGACCCCGCCGGGAATCGAACCCGGGAACTGAGCATTGTCCAAATTTTTGGAAGCAAATGTCGTGGGGAGTTGTGTTTTGCCAATATTGTGAGATAAAACCACCCATATGCCATGAGAAGAGGCATCGACTGCAAGCACACGTGGTTTGAGTGTATCGTAGTACATAAGGCAAAGTTACTGAAGCAGTGGATTTTTGAGTCGTTGAAAAGCCTGGTCGCAGTCTTTGTCCGGTAGAACGGAACATTTTTACCTCGGAGGCAGTTCAGAGGTGCGGCAATTTGCGCCAAATTAGGAATGAATTTAATGTAGCAAGTCAATTTTCCAGGAACAGCTTGCAGTTCACGTAAATTTCTAGGAGGTGGCAATCACTGAATTGCTTGCAAATGTTCCCTCGAAAGACGAGCACCATTGGTATCGATGATATGTCCTAAGTATTCTATCCCTGTGTCGAAAAATGAACACGTTTGAGGCCAACCTCAGTTAAAACTTGAAAGAGACTGTCAAAATGTTTAAGGTGGTGTTCCGGTGTTTGTCTGGAGACGATTTGTCATCAAGATAATTAAAACAAGAAGGCACTTTGGACGTTACTTGTTTGAGAAATTTTTGAAACAACGCAGGCACGGAAGCCCTTCCGAAAGGTAGGCGTTGATATTCAAACAAGGCGACATGAGTATTCACAAAAAAATTTCTTTGTTTCTTTGTCCAGTGGTAACTGAAGATAGCCTTCTGCAAGATCAATTTTTGAGAAGAACTGTGCTCCCGCTAGCCGGCCGGTATTGTCGAGCGGCTCTAGGCGCTACAGTCTGGAACTGCGCGACCGCTACGGTCGCAGGTTCGAATCCCGCCTCGGGCATGGATGTATGTGATGTCCTTAGGTTAGTTCTAAGTTCTAGGGGACTGATGACCTCAGCAGTTAAGTCCCATAGTGCTCAAAGCCAGCCATTTTGCTCCTGCTAGGCGATCCAAAATTTCCTCTATGCATGGGAACAGGTAGGAATAAATGACTGTGAATTTTCCGAGCATTTGAAATCCACATTGACTTACGAATGGCGGCTGGGAGTGATGCCCACTGACTTTCTGAAATAGTTTTTAAGACACCAGCGTATTCCAGTCTGTGAATTTCGCTAGCCACGTCGTCTTGTAAGTGCATGCGGCACAGGGCGTGCGTGGCAAAATTTGGGTTGCGCCTTAGCTTTCAGTGCAGTGTGAGTGCGAAAATCTTTTGTACATCCTAGAGTACCGTCGAATAAATGTTGATACTTGTCACAGAGCTGTAGAATTGTGACATGGGAAACCTTTGTACCAATGACATGTTTAATGTCCTGTATGTCTAATACGAAGAAATTCAAAGGTATCCGTGCCGAAAATATTTGTGCTCGTGCATCAGCGGACTACAGCGACAGGGTCTTTCTTAGTTGTGTTTTTGTATTTTGCTGGTAAACGGTGTGTTCCAAGCACTTAAATCTTGTCGCCTCTATAGGCTGTGAGATGCAGACTTAATGCCTGCAAAGCTGGATGGCCACTTCTTTTTTATGTGTCTAGGTTAAGCAACGTGACACATGGTCAGGTATCTAGTTCGAACGACACTGACTGGTTACAAATTTGAATTGTAATTCACAGTTTGCGGTGTGGTCTCGTCCATTCAGTGTTGTTAAAAAGCCCGCATCTCGTGGTCGTGCGGTAGCGTTCTCGCTTCCCACGCCCGGGTTCCCGGTTTCGATTCCCGGCGGGGTCAGTGATTTTCTCTGCCTCGTGATGGCTGGGTGTTGTGTGCTGTCCTTAGGTTAGTTAGGTTTAAGTAGTTCTAAGTTCTAGGGGACTGATGACCATAGCTGTTAAGTCCCATAGTGCTCAGAGCCATTTGAACCATTTTTTTGTTGTGAAAAACTGTGTGCCGTGTTCATCTGCGCGTTTGAGCACTTTCGTGCATTTCGAGATTGGGAGAGCCTTTTTTGAAGTGTGTTGTATTCGCATTAAACGCACGTGTGTGTGTTTTCTGCGCCTTCGCTTGTCTGATTTTTGAGCAGAAGGAGATGCAAAATCTGAAAATGAAATGACATTGATTTCCATCCGATTCTGCTTTGCAGTATTCCAGCCTAAAACAGAGGAGGGCTTTCTAGTCTTTTCCAGGCAGACCGGTTTTGTATGTCCTGTTCAATGATAAAAAATGCATTGAGCTTGTCTGAAGAAGCAATTCTTCCGATCACGGGTGACATAGCATTCGACACATAACTTCACTTTGCGCGGAGCTGGGGCTGTGTAGTTAGAGTTGTGCCGGCGTGGCAAACGCTGTGAGTAGTGTGTCCAGCCTAGTTTACACGGTGCTGACTTGCGAGTGCTGGGGCCGGACCTGTGGCTATGGTGTGGTTTGTCAGTCTCAAGTGAAACGCTAACTGGCAGACAGAAATCTTGCTCAGCTAAGTCTTGAACTTCGAGTGAATCGATTACTGTAAGCACTTCCCTGTCACTATGGTTGCGGTACTGTAGAATTTCGGCCATCAATCTCTTATCTGATAGATTCTGAATAACACCCACAGACACAATTTAATTTATAAAATCGAGTCATGCCCTGCAATTTGACAATCCGTTATTTATAGGACTGATCAAATGGCTCTGAGCACTATGGGACTCAACTGCTGAGGTCATAAGTCCCCTAGAACTTAGAACTACTTAAACCTAACTAACCTAAGGACAACACACACATCCATGCCCGAGGCAGGATTCGAACCTGCGACCGTAGCGGTCGCGCGGTTCCAGACTGTAGCGCCAGAACCGCTCGGCCACCGGCGGCCGGCTATAGGACTGATCACTAAGAAGTTGCGTGCTGAAAAATTTATACCGTTCAACAGCATCGTGTATTTGGTTCAAAATGCTCAAATGTGTGTGAAATATTATGGGACTTAACTGCTAAGGTCATCAGTCCCTAACCTTACACACTACGTAACCTAAATTATCCTAAGGACAAACACACACACACGCCCGAGGGAGGACTCGAACCTCCGCCGGGACTGTATTTGGTTCAAATGGCTCTGAGCACCATGGGAATTAACATCTGAGGTCATCAGTCCCCTAGAACTTAGAACTACTTAAACCTAATTAACCTAAGGACATCACACACATCCATGCCCGAGGCACGATTCGAACCTGCGACTGTAGCAGTCGCGCGGTTCCGAACTGAAGCGCCTAGAACGGCTCGGCCAACACGGCCGCCATCGTGTATTTGACTCACAAAGAATTCGCCTACATCTTGTAATTATGACCTCTTAGGGCTGGGTTTGGGGCTAACTGATGTGAAACATTTTCAAAAATGGTTCAAATGGCTCTGAGCACTATGCGACTTAACTTCTGAGGTCATCAGTCTCCTAGAACTTAGAACTACTTAAACCTAACCATCCTAAGGACATCACACACATCCATGCCCGAGGCAAGATTCGAACCTGCGACCGTAGCGATCGAGCGGTTCCATACTGTAGCGCCTTGAACCGCTCGGCCTTCCCGGCCGGCAAACAATTTCATTAGGAGGCGGTAGGTGTACGCTCCTACACATGAAAAGGAAAATGCACGACGTGATTGACCTGTGACTTTATAGGCGTCGAAAATGTTGATGCAGCTGTGTTACGTATTCTTTCCATGTTTCCTTCGTCTTATCGATCTGCCGGAGGGGCGCGGGAGGCAGCTGAATTCTTTCTTTAGCTTCTGGAGCCTCTTGCTTTTGGGCTGCTTGCGCTTGTACGAGGGAGGAAACTGCTGACAGCAGTTCTCTTATTTCTTGACTCCGAAACTTAACAAGAGATGTTAGACGCTCCTCTGCATTTAGATGTTGCTCTCCCTTGTTTCTCATGATTCCTCAAATATCTCAGCTTTTGTATTTCAAAACACAGACACACACACACAAACACACACACACACACACACACACAAACACACACACACACACACACACACACACAAACACACACACACAAAATAATTCAATAGAAAGTATAAAAATTGCCCGGTTCTGGCGTCCGAAGCTTCATATCCTGTTGCTTGTCCCCAGTGATTTATGAATATCTTGCACGTTGTATGGTTCTTTAGTGGATACAGGAGAGAAGTACAGATGCTGTTCATGAACAGAGTTCAGATATTAATTTATTTTACATCTAGTATCAAACAGTAAAATTAATACATAACTCTGTTGTTGTAGCTGAAGCGACATTTACTAACAGTGGCTTTGAATGTTGAAACATATACAGATACTGCAGATTTACAAATCAGTCAGTCTTCAATACAATAACCACTCAGTAGATTACGGCACTATGAAAGTCTGTAAATGTTATTCAGATGGCAAACACACAAAATGGGCTCAGCGCATGAATATTCGAACTTAGTACACCCGGTGCTGGAGCTCCAGACAGGGGATGCTTCCATCTCATTGGTAACGGCGTAATCGTTCGCGCCGCTGCGGCGGCTGTAGGAAACGCGGCGGAGTAACTGGCGGCGCGCATATTTGAAAGTGCGGCCGACCAGATAGCGGCCGATATCACAAAATCACGACAAAGAAATAACATTTGATATAAAATTTTAAAAGAGAGGTGATTAATTGCTGCTGATGGTTGGTATGTAGTTTAGGTGCTGTCTGCATGCTCATCGGATCAGACCGTGTAATGAACAATTACTAACTACAGTAGAACACTTGTACACCAGTCATCAAAGGAAACATAGTAACTGACGAAATATTGGTCCAATGGGCAAGCAACTGTTCTGGAATGAAGGTTACTTCAAAATTCTGAACAACTAGTGGTCGGTCGTTATACACTACTGGCCATTAAAGTTGCTACACCAAGAAGAAATGCAGATGATAAACGGGTATTCATTGGACAAATATATTATACTAGAACTAACATGTGATTACATTTTCACGCAATTTGGGTGCATAGATCCTGAGAAATCAGTACTCAGAACAACCACCTCTGACCTTAATAACGGCCTTGATACGCCGGGGCATTGAATCAAACACAGCTCGGATGGCGTATACAGGTACAGCTGCCCATGCAGCTTGAACACGATACCACAGTTCATCAAGAGTAGTGACTGGCATATTGTGCCGAGCCAGTTGCTCGGCCACCATTGACCAGACGTTTTCAATTGGTGAGAGATCTGGAGAATGTGCTGGCCAAGGCAGCAGTCGAACATTTTATGTATCCAGAAATGTCCGTTCAGGACCTGCAACATGCGGTCGTGTATTATCCTGCTGAAATGTAGGGTTTCGCAGGGATCGAATGAAGGGTAGAGCCACGGGTCGTAACAGATCTGAAATGTAACGTCCACTGTTCAAAGTGCCGTCAATGCGAACAAGAGGTGACCGAGACGTGTTGAAACGTCCCCTTTGAACAATTATACATGACTGTGCTTAAACTGACACACAATATTTTTAGCGCAACGCAATCTGACTTTCAAAAATCCGTACAAAAGAATGGCCCTGACTAACATTAACCTATACGTTTCACAAATCACTTACCTCACTAAAATCTTCGTTACTCGAACTACTGCAATACAGCGAGCGCCACTACTACCAGCAAAATAAAAGATTCAAACTACTGAAGGCACTAACTACTGATAGGCACAGTTAACAAAAGAAAGATTTTGATAGAGAACAAACAATCTATTTACCTTAATAGTGTTCAAAAGTCATAATATATATCAGTCCATGAATCCAATATTATAAATTTACTTTTTCTGATGCACACACGTCCAGATCGTTTGCTTTCAAAATTCCGCCATCTCTCTCCCCACATCCACCACTGTGGCGGCTCACCTCCAACTGCGCAACGCTACGCGCTGTTAACATCCTGCTGCCCAACACTACAATGGCAGACAACAATGCAAGCTAGCCACAGACTGCACACAGCACAGCCAGTGATTTTCATACAGAGCGCTACGTGGCGTTACCAATAACAAAACCTAAACAGCCCACTTACATAGCCCCCATGCTCCCCACAAAAAAATTTTACAAATTATTTTGGTCACTGGCCAATGCATATTTGTTAAAAATTTTTTCATCGTTACAATAACAAAGAAATCATATGCACACACAATGTTGGTCAAAAGCTAAAATTTTCTCACAGTCCATAAAGACAGTCCTGATCATTCATCACAGTAAAATTGCAGTGTTTTTCTTTTTTTTTTTTTTTTCAAAGTCTGAGCAGTAAAAGAAAATGCACACAGAAGTAGTGGATTTCCGTGCAGTCTTGGAAATGTAGTGTTGTCCTCCCAACAGAAAGACAGTGCTGACTCTTGACATGCAGACAGGTAATGGGCCACAACAGAGCGAACCCACAGCAGAATCAGTCGAAGTTTTGAAGAATATTGGTAGGTAGGTCATCACAGAGTAGACCCACTGTAGTCCTGGTAGAGATTACGGTATTGGTGGGCCACCAGAGGTGTAGACCCAGTGCAGTCCTTGTAGAAATAATGGTATTGGTGAGTCATCAAAGGTGTAGACCCACTTCAGTCCTTGTAGAGACGGCCAGCAGCCATCTGTTGCGACTGTGCAGGTGCACAATCACCATCGAAGAGTCTTGTGGACAATATAGCAAGTCCATAAACCACCACTTGTGCACTCACGAAGTTTTTGGAATTGTCCTTACAAACCAGCAATGCTGTTAACCAGTCCCTTGCTGAATTATCAACACACGTCCAAACACTAACAGTCCTCTTTTTTTCACATATTGTGCATATACTATGACCAACAGAAATGTGTGCAGTGAAATGAATGCATACAAGTTACTTAATTTGGTAAACTGGTGTCAATTACAATTTTATAACATGAGAATACAATTACAGAGATACAGAAAAATCATTAAAAACATAATAATACAGGTAACATTTGTAGTAATACAGGCTTTACAAAAGAATAGAAATAAACATATACATCAGTGTTACAGGAATTATGACATAAGTAAATATATAAAATAATGAGAATAGTTTTCGAAACATTAATTTCACTTATGAGCATTGAAACAGAACAGAATTAATAATGTCTAAACATCTTTATAAAGTAAATAACATATTATTAATGCAAATTATATTTGAGGATAACAGTATTCCTCATCATAGTGAATGTAGCTTAGTACTAGAAAAATTCTACAACATAAATCTTAGTAGCTAAACACATAAAAACAGGAAAAACACAAATACACAAGAGTACACAAACACATAGCAGAATAACACAGGAGGAAAGGACAGGGTTTGTTTTCAGTGTAACATTTGGTACTGCAGTCCAACCCAAAACTTCATTCCATAGATCTTTCGTCTTATTTCAACATTTGTTTCCAGCAAAAAATCCTAATCAAGCATGCTTTCTGTATTTATATGTTCACATATATCTTACCTCATTATTTATTTTCCATTATCTTACCTCATTATTTATTTCCATGAAAATCCTACCTATACCTGCTTTCTGTACTTTTTTCGTATAACTTCTCAATGCATTTCTTCCAATTCATCACAACTCATTCGCTTATATAGTCTACCCCCTCTTAAGCTAACTTAAACCTACTGAGCTCAGATGCTAAACTCAGGGACGAGGCAATGCAGCAGCACAAAACAATTAATACAAACAGCAATGAACAAAAAATGGGAATTGTCAAAGCTATCAGCAATATATATAAATTTGGAAAGCAAATGCAACATTACAACTAATATGAGCCAATGTCAAGCAATAGTAAAACTGGCTTAACAGAGTAATACAAAGTGAAATTCAGTAGCACTATGCCTGGCAAACAGCAGCAGCAAATGCATTAACTTATATCTAAACATGACAAAGCTCAAGCAGAAAAAATATTACAGTAAAGATGGCCATGTCTAATACCTATGTCACATCTTAACACTAGAGTGATCCATCACCTTGACTTACTCTAGCAGACAAGTTACCAAACCGTTAAAAAATTATTTTTGCAGTTCCTGTGAAGGGAAATGTCTATTTGTGCTCTCTTTTCTACGAAAGTACATCATAAAATTATTCTTTACTGGGTCTGTAGACAGAAAATAGTGATATTAGTACATCTATTAAATTTTATTTTAACCAATGCTGCAGTGCAGCTAGAAACTAGATATTAAACAAAATGAGAAATCTCTCAACTACAAACACAATAGATGTAAAATGTTTCTCATCATTTCATTAGGCATTTTAGTAAATATCATAAATTATGAGCTCCACTGTGTAATCATATGTTTTCAAGTTTGAGCGTGTCGTATTTGCGATGCTTTCTACAAAGAAATGTCAATAGCGATTATAATGGCCTCTTTTTTTTTCACCTAATGGCTTTCTTTTTTCAGACGACTAACTCTCAGCTGGGCGCCCAAAACGCATTACGTCAAGGTCACTTACCTTTCTTAACGAAATATTTACGACAGCAGTTTCCGCTACAGTTACAGTCTCATATAAAAAAGTTCACAGGTCGAGAATTTGCGTTGCAAATGTGTAGAAACAAACTCCTATGAATATAACAGTGTGCAAAAACTTTTCGCCTGCATTGTGATACATTTACGCATTTACACACATTTCATAACTCTTAAAGTACGATTCTCAGCTTATTGATCATAAACATACCTCAACAGCATAATACACATCATCATCGTAATAATAACATCATAACAGATCAATCACATCTCAGAATCGTCGCAGCTTCTTTCAATAATTTCAAGAGCTTCAATAAAATCATCTACCTCAAACATACATCAAAAATCATGGTCCGTTACCAAATACATCAATCAAAGCTCTCATAGTATCACAATGGTTCCGAAAAAATATGAACACTTCACAAAGTACAGACAAAATACAGTTTTATAAGTGTGAAGTTATCCAACTGTGTAATTATGTAAACATCTGTCACTGACGTAGTAAAATAAATGTTTGTCTCTCTCAGTTAAATGAGAAATATGGTACCGACGTGTAAAGTTGTATAAGCAAATGCCATATTAGCTAGGGCTCCTTGTGCTTGCCAAACACATGGTACACAAAGTAAGCGTGTACCCCCCTGAGGATTAATGTAATTATACCCTCAGGTGTTACAGATTACAGCAATGGAATGAAATGTATCACGGAAAACCTTTATATCATTGTAATTCAAAAATCTTTAAAAATAAATGTTTTAAGTACAAAATTAATCACTCAAATAGGTGTACTGTAGCGCTAAACTGTGCGTCTTGTTGTAAGATAATCTCTGTGGAAGTGTCGTAGTTATCATCCTCTGAAAGCTAAGTTCTGCAGAAGTCAATGTACTTACCTCATGATAAACAAAAGTGAAATGCTATGAGTATAGATATCGTAGTTATTACGTACATTACCGTGATCAAGAAAGTACTATACTGTAACGTATTGTTGTTCTACGAAAAAGGCTGTCACATTGTAGCTATACCACAAAAGTTACTACTAAAACATGTTTTCCTTTCCAGAAGAATTCAGAAAAACTCTGCAGGTATAAAACAGAAACACCGCAAAAGCAGCATTGTAAATTGTCACTCATTAGTAGCGTCGTGATAAAATCGTGTAGCTGTCACATAAACTAACCACTGTGTCATCTGGTATCTCACAGAAAGTACTTTAAATCCAGAATGTATTTTCAAGTAAACCAAAATGTTGCATTAAAATCTCATTAGCAGTACCAGTATATGTTCTAAGTATGTAAGCCTGATAGTCTTTACGTAATCGTGCAACTAACAAGCAAGAAAGTACAAATAACAACACTGTGTCGTCTGTTCACTATAACAATCCATTCGTAATTTCTGTTTAAATAAGTTCTCTTGGTTTTTGACTGGATAGTTAACTTCAAAACATTGTTGAATGTTATCAGTTTCTCAGTGTGACAAATTGTACTAGTAGCGTGAAGTGAAAAGTTTTATGGCAAAGACTAAGTTAAAAAACAGGTTATCTTTCAATAAACGGTTTTACATGTGAAATGTGGTGTAAACCTTTACTCTTTCTAGTATGCAGAGCTCCAGCTTCAACGGAATTATCATGTGGGATATGGTACATCGGTAAAGAATGCTCAAATTTTTCTTAGGGTTAGCGTCTATGGTATTTTTCTCTGAGTCAGTTGGCGCACGTGGCTGCCTGCGGTGCAAGTCATTGTCTGTCTCTTTGATGGCGCGCGTCGTTATTGGGATTAGGAGACCTAACTTGCCGAGAGGGCCGAGCCCTGTTTGAATTCTGCCAGTTCTGATGAAATTCAGGTCTGTTGTTATGATTATATCGTTTGTCGTTATGTCGGTAGTTCCTGTAGTTTCTTTCTTGTCGGTTAAGTGGTGGAGAATTTCTCCCTGAATTATCACTGCACAGTGGACCGTTGTGTCTGAAGTTATTCTGTCTCCCGTGATAATAATAGTTCTGGTTGCCATATTGTCTGTTTCTATGATTGTCTCTGTGATAGTCATTACCGCGGAGAGGTGATATTTCCCTGTAATAATTACTACTCTGCCAACGGTTGTCATATGGGTGGTGTCTGTTTTGGTCACGATTTACATTGTAAGAATAGCCTTGTCGTGTCCATTTATTATTTCTGTCACCGCGGAATTGTGACGGATGTGACCTGTAGTTGTCCGCAGCTCGTGGTGGTGCGGTAGCGCTCTCGCTTCCCATGCCCGGGTTCGATTCCCGGCGAGGTCAGGAATTTTCTCTGCCTCGTGATGACTGGGTGTTGTGTGATGTCCTTAGGTTAGTTAGGTTTAAGTAGTTCTAAGTTCTAGGGGACTGATGACCATAGATATTAAGTCCCATAGTGCTCAGAGCCATTTGAACCATTTTTTTGACCTGTAGTTGTTGCGCTCCCGTTTTCGCTTTCCGCGATTGTCAGTGTCAATTTCCAATTCTTGTAACAGTCCCTGAAAAGCTTCAATGTCGTCTTTGCAACGTCCTGCCAAAATAATAAGTCGTAAATGTTCAGGCAATTTGATTAAGCAAATGCGGATGAGTTCTGAGGGGCTGTAAGGGTTTGACAGGTACTGATTCTTGTGCAACATGTCTTCAAAATACACTCCTGGAAATTGAAATAAGAACACCATGAATTCATTGTCCCAGGAAGGGGAAACTTTATTGACACATTCCTGGGGTCAGATACATCACATGATCACACTGACAGAACCACAGGCACATAGACACAGGCAACAGAGCATGCACAATGTCGGCACTAGTACAGTGTATATCCACCTTTCGCAGCAATGCAGGCTGCTATTCTCCCATGGAGACGATCGTAGAGATGCTGGATGTAGTCCTGTGGAACGGCTTGCCATGCCATTTCCACCTGGCGCCTCAGTTGGACCAGCGTTCGTGCTGGACGTGCAGACCGCGTGAGACGACGCTTCATCCAGTCCCAAACATGCTCAATGGGGGACAGATCCGGTGATCTTGCTGGCCAGGGTAGTTGACTTACACCTTCTAGAGCACGTTGGGTGGCACGGGATACATGCGGACGTGCATTGTCCTGTTGGAACAGCAAGTTCCCTTGCCGGTCTAGGAATGGTAGAACGATGGGTTCGATGACGGTTTGGATGTACCGTGCACTATTCAGTGTCCCCTCGACGATCACCAGTGGTGTACGGCCAGTGTAGAAGATCGCTCCCCACACCATGATGCTGTGTGTTGGCCCTGTGTGCCTCGGTTGTATGCAGTCCTGATTGTGGCGCTCACCTGCACGGCGCCAAACACGCATACGACCATCATTGGCACCATGGCAGAAGCGACTCTCATCGCTGAAGACGACACGTCTCCATTCGTCCCTCCATTCACGCCTGTCGCGACACCACTGGAGGCGGGTTGCACGATGTTGGGGCGTGAGCGGAAGACGGCCTAACGGTGTGCGGGACTGTAGCCCAGCTACATGGAGACGGTTGCGAATGGTCCTCGTCGATACCCCAGGAGCAACAGTGTCCCTAATTTGCTGGGAAGTGGCGGTGCGGTCCCCTACGGCACTGCGTAGGATCCTACGGTCTTGGCGTGCATCCGTGCGTCGCTGCGGTCCGGTCCCAGGTCGACGGGCACGTGCACCTTCCGCCGACCACTGGCGACAACATCGATGTACTGTGGAGACCTCACGCCCCACGTGTTGAGCAATTCGGCGGTACGTCCACCCAGCCTCCCGCATGCCCGCTATACGCCCTCGCTCAAAGTCCGTCAACTGCACATACGGTTCACGTCCACGCTGTCGCGGCATGCTACCAGTGTTAAAGACTGCGATGGAGCTCCGTATGCCATGGCAAACTGGCTGACACTGACGGCGGCGGTGCACAAATGCTGCGCAGCTAGCGCCATTCGACGGCCAACACCGCGGTTCCTGGTGTGTCCGCTGTGCCATGCATGTGATCATTGCTTGTACAGCCCTCTCGCAGTGTCCGGATCAAGTATGGTGGGTCTGACACACCAGGAGTGTATTTAACAAGACTGGAAAATTCAGATTGTTCGAAATGTTTCAACATTATGATGCTATGTTTTACTCGGTCTTGTGTAGCTTGTGACCAATACGCTGAGAGGAAGGCATGATAAAATTCTCCTTCACTGTGACAATCGTGAATGACCGATCGCATTCTTTCACGCTGGTTCATTCTCTAAGTAGCCACACATAAATTATAATCTGTGCTCTAATGACCAGTTGGGAGGAAAACAATGAGAGAATTGATGGAGCCACGCTTGTGGATGAATGTCGTTGCCAGAATTCTTAAATGTTTTGAATTTACGTGTAGTAATGAACAGCTTATAGTCAAAATCAGCGTGTCGGCGAGTAGCATACCGGTGATTGTTACGTCGTGTCGGCGGTTCCATCTCAAAATTCGGTGCACCTTGCCAATTTCTTTCATAATTTCCAAAATGCCCTGTGTTATTATTTTGTGGCTTTTCCGTATTTCTAAGTCCCTTCTCCCATGTTGGAGCGCGAGTGTCCTCTGAAATATGTAATTTTTGTATTACTTGTGCCAACTAATCTTGTACTTCCCGGATTTCTCTTTTGTGTTGCGTATTAATTTGATTCTGATTTTGTTTGAATTTCTTAATTTGTTCATACTCTACTGTGTCAGTGATAGCTACAGGTCTTGTGTCATTCAGATCATCATCTACCTTTGCAGATAAGTTAGTGAACTGATCCGAAAGTTCGGCTACTTCCTCCGATAGAGTACTTATTTCCTCAGTGTGTTTTTCTGAACCAAGTTTCAGAGTGTCCATTTGTGTTAAAATCGTATCTACTGTGTCCTTTAAGTTTTCCTGTGTTTTTGCAAGTTGCGTAACCGAATCGGTAGATGCAACTGAGTCAATTTCAACTTGCAAGGTCTCATGATTTTCATGAACAATAGTTTGCAGTTCTTTTATGGCTGCTTCGTGATTCTGTAATGTATTTTTGTTATATTGCTAGAGAAGGCCGAAATGCACGCTATAAGCTCACGCAGGATGGCGTGAGGTCTGAAACAGGATACGTAATGAATGCTATAAAGAAAAGTACGAAGCTGCTGGAATACTTAACTTTAATCCATCCTTGTTGTACATCGCTCTTGACGATACAAGTGAGACTCTGTAGATACATGCAATGTAATGCTAATGGCGCCTTGCTAGGTCGTAGCCATTCACTTAGCTGAAGGCTATTCTAATTATCTGCTCTGCAAATGAGCGAGGCTTCGTCAGTGTGCATCGCTAGCTAAGTCGTCCGTACAACTGGGGCGAGTGCTAGTCCGTCTCTCGAGACCTGCCGTGTGGTGGCGCTCGGTCTACGATCACTGACAGTGGCGACACGCGGATCCGACATGTACTAATGGACCGCGGCCGATTTAAAGCTACCACCTAGCAAGTGTGGTGTCTGGCGGTGACACCACAATTTTCATGCCGCAAAAAAATAGGTTGGAAATGCTCACAAATTTGTGTTTTTACGTCATTACAGACTTTTTGACATTTCGATTCGATTTTATGTAACTCAGTAGTTAAATCTTCACGTGTTTGTTCAAGCGTATGTTCCACTGAGTCTAACTTTTGAAGCTTTTGTTCCATTGCGTCTAACTGTTGCTGTGTTTGTCTCTGGTGTTGTTCCATTGTGTCTAACTTTTGAAGATTTTGTTCCATTGTGTCTAACTTTTGTAGCCTTTGTCCCATTTGTTGCATTAACTGTAATAACAATGCACTGGTGTCTGAAACATGTTCCTCAGTGCTTTTCAGCAGTGAAGTTGCACCGGCAACATTCACATTTTGATAAGCAGAAAATGTGTCTTGACTTATTTGAGAAAACGGTGAGGACCCAAAACCTGACTCTGCAGTATTTGAAAGATTGTGTCCTGTCATTCCCGATTCCTGAGGCGGGCTGTTGCCGACCGATCGATCGATAATGCTTTCCTGTTCACTAATTTTTGTGGCGGCGTTCGTAGCGACAGACAATTCGCTGTAGAAACGGCTTACGAAGTCACCGCCACACTTTTAATAGCGGGCCGACCGGTCCGCTGGAACAGTGAACAGAAAGATGAAAAACCCAAACACTCTGATTAAATAAAAGTCGGTACTTATCTTTATTAACGAAGATACAGAAACACAGTAGTGAGCTCCGTGTCTACAGAAATCTGTCTAGTTCGAGTCGGAGCGGCTAGGTCAGCGTCGGCTGACGACAAACAACAACTCTGCTGCGATGAACACACAACTGACTCGCAAGTACACAATTCGGTGGCGAGTATACAACTGAGCGGCGAATACAGAACTGTCCTAGCGCTCGCGACTCCAGCGCTTAAGAAGCCAGAAGCCAGCGGTGGCGTGCGCAGACTTGCGGCGATTTGCTGTCTCGCTGGCGCTGCTTATGCGGACGGCGTCCGGACTGTGATGCTGCCAACCTTTTGGCAGCGGGCTCGGGTGGCATTACTGGCTAGGATATAACACTAATTGTTTCACTGTCTACACCATTGTTTGCCGCCCGCTCCATTTCCCTACGCACAATTACCAAATTACTATGTTGAACATTAGTTAATTCATTACACGGTGGCGCTAACACACTGCTTTCGTCTTCACTGTCATTTCCCAGTTTACTTTGGAGCCTAGTATTACGTTTTTCACACGCCATAATTGTCACAATATTTCACACGATAACACAGAAAAGCACAATTTGAAGAGCAAAATAAGAAAACACATTAACATAGCACTGAAAATATCTCGATAATTGCAAGCGCAGCTGCGAAATACTTGGTGCAAATCTACATGCATGCCACAACTGTTTTACTGTACAACAATGAAAAACTACAACTACAAAGGAAATTCTCTCTATGATTACGCGCTAGCAATAAACAATAGCTACACTAATTACACAAACAACAAGAAAAAAATCAGAAGATTCCAGTGAGGTATCCTCGGCTAAGGGTCGACATATGAAACGTCCCATTAGAACAGTTATACATGACTGTGCTTAAACTGACACACAATATTTTTAGCGCAACGCTATCTGACTTTCAAAAATCCGTACAAAAGAATGGCCCTGACTAACATTAACCTATACGTTTCACAAATCACTTACCTCACAAAAATCTTCGTTACTCGAACTACTGCAATACAGCGAGCGCCACTACTGCCAGCAAAATAAAAGATTCAAACTACTGAAGGCACTAACTACTGATAGGCACAGTTAGCAAAAAAAGGTTTTGATAGAGAACAAACAATGTGTTTACCTTAGTACTGTTCAAACGTCATTATATATATATATATATATATATATATATATATATATATATATATCAGTCCATGAATCCAATATTATAAATTTACTCTTTCTGATGCACACACGTCTAGATCGTCCGCTTTCAAAATTCCGCCATCTCTCTCCCCACATCCACCACTGTGGCGACTCACCTCCAACTGTACAACGCTACGCGCTGTTAACATCCAGCTGCCCAACACTACAATGGCAGACAACAATGCAAATTAGCCACAGACTGCACACAGCACAGCCAGTGATTTTCATACAGAGCGCTACGTGGCGTTACCAATAAGAAAACCTAAACAGCCTGCTTACAGTGTAACCAATGGCACCCCATACCATCACGCCGGGTGATGCGCGAGTGCGGCGATGACGAATACACGCTTCCAATGTGCGTTCACCGCGATGTCGCCAAACACGGATGCGACCATCGTGATGTTGTAAACAGAACATGGATTCATCCGAAAAATGACGTTTTGCCATTCGTGCACCCAGGTTCGTCGTTGAGTACACCATCACAGACACTCCTGTCTGTGATGCAGCGTCATGGGTAACCGCAGCCACGGTCTCCGAGCTGATAGTCCACGCTGCTGCAAACGTCGTCGAACTGTTCGTGCAGATGGTTGTTGTCTTGCAAACGTCCCCATCTGCTGACTCAGGGATCGAGAAGTGGCTGCACGATCCGTTACAGCCATGCGGATAAGATGCCTGCCATCTCGAGTGCTAGTGATACGAGGCCGTTGGGATCCAACACGGCATTCCGTATTACCCTCCTGAACCCACCGATTCCATATTCTGCTAACAGTCACTGGATCTCGACCAACGCGAGCAGCAATGTCGCGATACGATAAACCGCAACCGCGATAGGCTACAATCCGACCTGTATCAAAGTCGGAAACGTGATGGTACGCATTTCTCCTCCTCACATGAGGCATCACAACAACGTTTCACCAGGCAACACCGGTGAGCTGCTGTTTGTGTATGAGAAATCTGTTGGAAACTTTCCTCATGTCAGCACGTTGCAGATGTCGTCACCGGCGCCAGCATTGTGTGAATGCTCTGAAAAGCTAATCATTTGCATATCACAGCATCTTGTTCCTGTCGGTTAAATTTCGCGCCTGTAGCACGTCATCTTCGTGGTGTAGCAATTTTAATGGCCAGTTGTGTAGTACTGAAGTTTAGCAGCAGACGTGTACCGAAAAAAAGATACATCTATAAGCTCTACATTATGTTAGATGTGGCATACGCTGGGTGGTGCATCTGCAGTTCTCTGTAGCTTCAGCTGTCAACGGTATACAAAGTACACGCCATTCCCTCGGTTAGACCCTCCAATGAGTACACAGAAAAGTAGCAGTCCAGTTCAATATCTGATCAAAAGTATCCGGACAACCCGATGTAGTGAGGAATTGACCAGCTGATGTCACGAGAGGCATGCCCGCCACTATAAAAGGACATAGGGAGTATTGTGTAGTCGGTAGAGAGGCAGTAATAACAGGATGTGTCGGCTAGGAGAGCTCAGTGACGTTGGATGTGGACTTGTCATTGGACGCCATCCGAATAACAGATCTATCAGGGACATTTCAATCCTTCTAAAGCTGCCAAAGAATGACTGTGAATGACGGTGAAGTACAAACGCGAAGAACAGTCACAACGAAACCGAGACCAGGTAGACTTCATGTACAGACAGAATGGGACCATTGAGCATTGCGGGGAGTGGTAGTAAAAAATCGCACGAAATCAGCAGAAGCAGTGCTACCTGAAACTCTTTCTCAGAAAATAAAGCTAATTATATCCATATAGACGATGGACACTTGTTACAAAACAGCAAAACAGTCTCTGTATGTCCATCTTTTCAGTGATGATTGCGGGACTCGGCTATTGAATACAAAATGTCACATCAGCCGTCTAATTTCCATATTGTATCTTATTGGGCTACCAGTTTCGGCGATTTACTACGCCATCTTCCGGCTCTCTGACCAATGTGTAGGAAGATTCTAATCTCGGTTCAGGTCAAAATAGGGGCCAGCATTCAAAGATTGGTGTCTGTAGATTTCTACTTGATGTGGAATGAGTTGCACGCAAATGGTTTCATATTTGACTGTAGACACGGCGAAACCAGTATATACTTCAGTTTCGTCGTTTTGTGAGTTCCTGAGTCGTGTATGAAATGAAAGTTTTGGCAGCTGCACGTCGTACAAGTTGTGAGTTAAAGCTTCTTGCGTGGAATCGCTGCATAAGAAACGTGTTTCGATGCGTGACTCGATGAAGAAAAGACGTCAGCTCGGTTGCTCAGCATCCTTGCTGAAATAATTTATAACGGAAGATTCAAGAAGTCCTTTTAATTATCTTAGAATGTCACCAGAACTTTTCACATTTTTCCTAAATAGAGTTAATTATGAAATAAGGAATAAAGGTACTGTAATGCATGAAGCACTGTCACCAGAACTGAAATTACATATCATATTGCGTGCCTTACAATCGAGAACACTCGGCATGCTATAAGTTGCGGTTTTAGTTGGTGATGGCGCTATTTCTTTAACACCAGTAATTATCAACATTAACAGTAATACTTATTAACATTAGCAACAATAAATATTCGAAGCAGGCCGCATTAAGAAGAGAATGGTTTGCAGAATGCTCGCTTGAAGATAGATCTGTACAGTGGCAATATTTTAAAATTCTAACATATGTGAATGGGGAGCACTGCAGCGACGTTTTAGATAGATGAATACTGAATAAAGAATGCAGCTTCTTGAATTTGTATAGACTTCCCTCCTGTCAACAATGTTCCTTAACAAAGAGTTGGGCAACTCCAACGATGGGATTTTAGTCTTGTAGACGAGAACATTGCCACAGCTGGAATTACACTTGCTTGTATTTTTCTTAATTCAGTTGTATATATGCTCCTAACTGAATAAATTTTGCCCTGCAGCTCAGATATTGTCAAACCATCTATGTTATGATCGCACATGACCGTCTCAGCGGCACCAATTTGTTGCTTATTTTTGTAATCAGCATCACTGAAATCCCACAAACACCTATGCAAAGCATAGATATCCAAAAAGCGAACACTATTCTCAGTTCCCCACTTCATATTTCAGTTTGTCTACACTCTACAAACACGCATAACCTCAAAACTCATGCAACTAGTGTCGCCAAAGTTGGAACACGCCGAAAGTGTTTACTTTCACCAACGAGTGAATGCGGCGCGCATTCGCAGTGGCCGGTACCACAGTTGCCTGCAACCTAGTGTCGTCGTGTAAACTAGGCTTAACTCGGGGATAATTTCTGCCAAGAGAGTCAGCTGGAGACGTCTGTCGCTGATTGTAAGAGCGCTTAAATAAGCCAGTCACAGGCCAGTTAAATGTTCAATAACTGCTGGTGAGTTGCACCAACATTTTGCCAACGGTCCAATTCTGTTAGCTCCGACATCATGTACTCACAGCTACACAGAACACTGTTATGAGTACACCTGACACTCGAAGCGTATTGAAGGCATTGCCGCCGCGCGGGATTAGCCGAGCGGTCTATGGCGCTGCAGTCATGGACTGGGCGGCTGGTCCCGGCGGAGGTTCGAGTCCTCCCTCTGGCATGGGTGTGTGTGTTTGTCCTTAGGATAATTTTGGTTAAGTAGTGTGTAAGCTTAGGGACTGATGGCCTTAGCAGTTAAGTCCCATAAGATTTCACAATCATTTGAACATTTGAAGGCATTGCCGCGCTGAGTGCCGGCGCGGTTAGAGGCGCTATGTCACTTATTGCGCGGCCCCTCCCGCCGGAAGTTCGATGATGATGATAATGATGTTTGGTTTGTGGAGCGCTCAACTGCGTGGTTATCATCGCCCGTACAAATTCCCAAACTTGCTCAGTCCGAACTCATCACTTTCACGAGTAATGATGAAATGATGAGGATAACACAAACACCCAGTCATCTCGAGGCAGGTGAAAATCTCTGACCCCGCCGGGAATCGAACCCGGGACCTCGTGCTCGGGAATCGAGAACGCGACCACGAGACCACGAGCTGCAGACCTGGAAGTTCGAGTTCTCCGTCGTGTATGGATGTATGTGTTGTTCTTAGCATAAGTTAGTTTAAGTAGTGTGTAAGTCTAGGGTCCGATGACCTCAGCAGTTTGGTCCCTTATGAATTCACACACATTTGAACATTTTTTGAACATTGAAGGCACTACACAGGTGCCGCTCGTGGTCAGATACAACAGAACAGTCCGCATACTTAGCTAGCATCTGCATTTATGTTGAAGCCGGCGTTACCATATTTTTTTCCAACACATGTATGTATGCTATATGTCTACTGTATCCTGCTTTTAGTGTATTTACCAACTCATTAAGTTTCCATGATGGTGCGTTTCTGTTTCTGAATCCGTCGCTGTACGCGTCACTGTCGATTAAAGTGTAAAATGGCAGCAGCAGTGCAAGAAATGAAATGGGTGAAATGGCTCTGAGCACTATGGGACTTAACTGCTGAGGTCATCAGTCCCCTAGAACTTAGAACTACTTAAACCTAACTAACCTAAGGACATCACACACAGCCATGTCCGAGGCAGGATTCGAACCTGCGACCGTAGCGGTCGCGCGGTTCCAGACTGTAGCGCCTAGAACCGCTCGGCCACCCTGGCCGGCAGCAGTGCAAGAAATATGGCAGTCAATTGTGTGGCTGCCTGAGAGGAAATCTCCAAACACGGCTCGGCGAAGGATCAGAACAACTAACGAGAAACCGCCGCCACAGGATGTCAAGCCGATTAAGCCATTTATGCACATATTTTTATATATGAGTATAGTTGAAAAGAAGAAAACCAGCTGCGACCTTGAAGGTCTATAGAGACTGTCGAAATCACCTGGACAGTGCTTAAGCGATCACCATCCAAACCACTGTGGCAAGTATCACGTGAGTTCCCTGTATCGAAGAACACGATGAGCAGGGTGTTACGCCAAAGACTGCAAATGTGGGCTCACAGAATTCAGATTTTGCAAGAACTAATACCACGTGATTACGAACAATGACAAGAAGTTGTCAATAAAAATTTATTCCTTATTGAAGAGAACAAAAATTTACTACAGCAAATAGCGTTTTCAGATGAAGTAACGTTTCATTTAACTGGCGTGGTTAATAGACATAACGTGGGTATTTAACGTCAAAGCTTGTACTGGTGCTCATAAAGGATAGCCCAATGACTAATGTAAGGTATGCCGGCCGCTGTGGCCGTGCGGTTCTAGGCGCTTCAGTCTGGAACGGCGGTACCGCTACGGTCGCAGGTTCGAATCCTGCCTCGGGCATGGATGTGTGTGATGTCCTTAGGATAGTTAGGTTTAAGTAGTTCTAAGTTCTAGGGGGCTGATGACCTCAGATGTTGAGTCCCATAGTGCTCAGAGCCATTTGAACCATAATGTAAGGTATGCACTAAATCACGACGAAGTTTCCGTCCCTTTCTTCATCCACTTGCCAAGAACGATTTATTCCTTATTGAAGAGAACGAAAATTTATTACAGCAAATAGCGTTTTCAGATGAAGCAACGTTTCGTTTAACTGGCGTTGTTAATAGACATAACGTGCGTATTTAACGTCAAACCTTGTACTGGTGCTCATGAAGGATACCCCAAAGACTTATGTAAGGTATGCACTAAATCTCAATGAAGTTTCCGACCCTTTCTTCATCCATTAAACATCTATTACTTTTACCGTGCACTTCTGTATGCTTCAGATTTATGCTACATGCCAATTCCAGGAGATTCATTCAACTAGATGGAGTTTCCATCAATGGACAACATTTGCAAGGAAGTCTTTGAATGAAGAATTTCCGTATCAGTGTATTGGAAGGGACGGCACAATCTCACAGTCATCAAGATCGCCAGACATCACCCTACATGATTTTTTCGTTTGAGGATATGTTAAGACCAAGAAGCACCCCACACTTGTACCGGAAAGGCTATGCACACATCACGCAAACGCATCATACAAACTGTTGAAAGTGTTACATTATGTGTTGGCGTGAGACCGAGTATCGTTTGGATGTTAAAAGAAATTTCAGGTTTGCAACCGGTTTTCGTTAAACTGCATTCCACAATATTTTGGCTGGGTGCTTACCAGTCGTCCTCAGGTGAACCATCGAAGACTGACGAAGATTTTTTTTCTTCATTGTTATTTCAATTTCGCACGAAGGGGCAGGCTGGCGGTGGATAAAACCGCTCTGCAGACAAAGGTTACACAAATAGATAATATGGTTTTATATACGTAAAAAAATATGGCAGTAAATGGTGATTTTTAAAAAATACTTCAGTGTACAATACTTACGATTTTTACATGAAAATGGATAAGAGTAAATGAGAATTTTTAAAAAAATCACGTCGGTGGGCAATATTAATTATCTTTTTTAAGCCTTTGCAGGTGATTTATGCTACACCTAAAATATAATTATTAAGGCCCGGATTTTTAAGCACAATAAAATCGCAAAACGTGAAAACAAATAAGCAGGAAAAATGGTGAAAATAAGCACCGAAGAAAGCAAAAATGAATACGCGGAAATATTATAGTTTCACAACTCTTATTGAAGGCTTTTACAGCACACAAGGCAGGTCGTCCTGAGACTTTTCTGTGTAAAACTCCTTCGTCTATCAGCGATGTACAAATGTACTTTCGACTTCCCACGAGGTCACAGATGCATGTGAAAAGCGCCTTAGTTCTTCTTCGGTGAATTCCTTTTCAGTACTGGTTTCTTTACCAGAACGCTTTTTAAAAATTTGTCAAAATGTTTTGTAACCCCGTGTGTTTCTAACTACAGTGTCACCAATTTCGTCTATCAGAGGGAGTCAATGTTCCAAGGAATTATTTCGAGCTTCCAGCTGCTTTAAAATATCAGTTATTTTGGAGAAACGATTATGGATGTCCTGCATCTGTTCTTCGACGCTGTGTTTAGCTGAAGGGTGTGGTGAGTGGCTAGGTAGTCTGTGTCGCCAGCATAGTGCAGAAGGTATGTGGAGGGGAGGGGTAGTTGTTTGTGAGTGTTTGCGCTGTACAGGGTGTAAAGGAGGGATGAAAGGACAGAGCATTGAGGTACACGTGCAGTGGAGTGAAATACGCTGGAGCAGATGTGGTTGATTGTGACATGTATAGGATGGCGGTGAAGGAAGAATGTTCTTAAGCGAAGTCAACTGGGAGTGCATAAGTTCGTAGCTTGAAGAGCAAGTCAGAATGCCATACCTGGTGAAAGGCTTTTTGGGTATCGAGGGAGACAAATATGGCAGGTTTCCGTTTATTTACCTGATGGAAGATAGTAAAGAAGTTGGTCTTTGACGGAACAGTTGGGACGAAAGCCACATGGATGAAACGGGTGGGCAGGTGGGTTCCAAGGTACTGATGGATTCATTGGGCAAGATTTTACAGGTGTTTAGTTTAGTATAGTGCATGTCATGTGCAAGTCCCAAAGGTGTTTAGATTGTAAGCAACCTGAACATGTCGCTGCAGCTGTTGGTGGTGTGTAAGCGTGTCCCAGCCACGAGTACGAAGGAATTCTCTTTTAGACACTGCGGGATTCTTGGAGCAGGGCAAAATCATGTGGAGGAAGAGTGGGATGGTCATACTAGATACTTCGGAGTAGGATACGATTGCAAATTGGATCTGATGTAGTGTATTGTAGGAAATCAGACTCATTGTGGATGTCGTCAGGATTTGCTGCCTGACTAACATGACAACACATCCGCTGGTGGTGAAAGAAAGAAGTAAATCAAAAGTGGGAGAGGTTCTGGTCGGAAAAACCACGGTGCATAACTGCTTGGCCGGAAGTCACACGGTATCTGCGGCATCTGTAAAAGGGTCGGAAACATCACCAGTAGATCGCCCTTGTAGCCGGATCGAATCCGCCTGGTGGATTAAGGACGAGAGCCGGAGTATCGGCCAGTCTGTATGTGGTTTTTAGGCAGTTTTACACATCCCACTACGTGAATACTGGGCTAGTATCCACGCACCGCCTCAGTTACACGATGCTAAACATTTAAAAACATTCGTACAGTTTCACAGTGGATTAAACTAGACGTAGACAGATGGTGTGCACAAATTCAGTCCTGGAGCGAGGGAGGAGGGGGATGGGGGAGGGGAGGGTAGGGACAGGAGGTGCATCAAGCTACCCTCTACTACTGAGATTGCCAAATCCAGTAATTAACATGCTGCCCCCGTAAAGTTACAGGAAAAGGCCAGCAAAAAAAAAAGACCGATCACCACAGACAATACATTATTTCTGGATGCGCATGTGCGAGGGCCCGAGTCTAGCTCACTATCTGAACGTCAAGAATCACGAGTTCTGCAGTTTCTCTGAATCATTTCACCATTGGTTGGAGGTGGGTGCAAGGCGACCAAATCTTCGTCGATGAGCTCAACAACTTTAGAGGCGTAGTCCTCACACTCTTGTGGTACACTTCTGGAGCTGCGTTTTCATCTTGTTCTTGGAGTCTTTCGCCCTGTCATACCAGAGTAATTTTTCTTGGTTTTCAGACCGCCACCGTCATAAGGGATAAGACTGCTGACTGCCGAGTTTGGTGCAGTATTCCGCTTTTATAGGCAAATCAGCAGAGGGCCAACACGGTAGCATAGTAGGACAGCCTGTGGCAGTTCCGGTCCACTGAAGGACCGAGTGACGTCTCGTGGCTTGAGAGGAACATGCCACATTTGAAACGACTGGTTGTGCCACCCTAAGAGTGTCACTCTTCCATCTTTTGATTCCTCACATTGTCCTAATCACACCCCCGTGCCTTACTAAGTGTGTACTCCTGTCCTCAGTTAAAATTATTACAATTAAATCTACTCACGGTTGACTCTTTTACAATGGCAGGGAATATGGAGTCGCATGATGGAAGTCTTTTCGAATAGTCTTTCACACCTACTTTCTAGACAATGCTCAGCTATGGCTGAATTACACTACTGGCCATTAAAATTGCTACACAACGAAGATTACGTGCTACAGAGGATAAATTTAACCGACAGGAAGAAGATGCTGTGATTTGCAAATGATTAGCTTTTCAGAGCATTCACACAAGGTTGGCGCCGGTGGCGACACGTACAACGTGCTGACATAAGGAAAGTTTCCAACAGATTTCTCATACACAAACAGCAGTTGACCGGCGTTGCCTGGTGAAACGTTGTTGTGATGCCTTGTGTAAGGAGGAGAAAAGCGTAACATCACGTTTCCGAATTTGATAAACGTCGGATTGTAGCCTATCGCAATTGTGGTTTACCGTATCGCGACATTGCTGCTGGCGTTGGTCGAGATCCAATGACTGTTTGCAGAATATGGAATCGGTGGGTTCAGGAGGGTAGTACGGAACGCCGTGCTGGATCCCAACTGCCTCATATCACTAGCCGTCGAGATGACAGGCATCTTATCCGCATGGCTGTAACGGATCGTGCAGCCACGTCCCGATCCCTGAGTCAACAGATGGGGACGTTTACAAGACAACAACCATCTGCACGAACAGTTCGACGACGTTTGCAGTAGCATGGGCTATCAGCTCGGAGACCGTGGCTGCGGTTACCGCAGACGCTGCATCACAGACTGGAGCGCCTGCGATGGTGTACCCAACGACGAACCTGGGTGCACAAATGGCTAAACGTCATTTTTTCGGATGAACCCAGGTTCTGTTTACAGCATCATGATGGCCGCATCCGTGTTTGGCGACATCGCGGTGAACGCACATTGGAAGCGTGCATTCGTCATCGCCATACTGGCGTATCACCCAGCGTGATGGTATGGGGTGCCATTGGTTACACGTCTCGGTCACCTCTTCTTCTCATTGACGGCACTTTGAACAGTGGACGTTACATTTCAGATGTGTTACGACCCGTGGCTCTACCCTTCATTCGATCCCTGTGAAACGCTACATTTCAGCGGGATAATGCACGACCGCATGTTGCAGGTCTTGTACGGTCCTCTCTGGATACAAAAAACGTTCGACTGCTACCCTGGACAGCACATTCTTCAGATCTCTCACCAACTGAAAACGTCTGGTCAATGGTGACTGAGCAACTGGCTCATCACAATACGCCAGTCACTACACTTGATGAACTGTGGTATCGTGTTGAAGCTGCATGGGCAGCTGTGCCTGTACACGCCATTCATTCTCTGTTTGACTCAATGCCCAGGCGTATCATGGCCGTTATTACGGCCATAGGTGGTTGTTCTGGGTACTGATTTCTCAGGATCTATGCACCCAAACTGCGTGAAAATGTAATCACATGTCAGTTCTAGTATAATATATTTGTCCAATGAATACCCACGTATCATCTGCATTTCTTCTTGGTGTAGCAATTTTAATGGCCAATAGTGTATATGTTTCGTGCATGGTGTCCTCGGTGAAAGCGGCAGTATCTACACAAACCAAATGGTTCACATGGCACTGAGCACACACACCACATAAAACAAAGGGAGAAGTCGGTTGCGGCTGTAAGTTGCCTCGTTTATGGACATGAAAATACTATAAAAAGTTCTGAACATTGCAAAGACTGTATATCTAAATATATTTGTAAGCCCTAAAATAGCGACGGAGTTGCAGCAGTCTGGTTTAGGCCCATGAGGACCAAACTGTAATCAAAGTAGAAACAAGAAATCGGAAGTGAAGTAGAGAACAATCATAGCGTAAACATCTAAAACCTGACTCCTATACAGGTATCTGGGTGACACTTATTCATAGACTCACACATAGCTACTGCAGTGCAGCCAGCTTTTTGTGCTCAGTGCGTCGCAAGTGACGAATACTGCGGCCCATGTCGAACAGCGTTCCTTGCCGGATGGCGGCAGTGTGGTGTCACCGCCAGACACCACACTTGCTAGGTGGTAGCCTTTAAATCGGCCGCGGTCCGGTAGTATACGTCGGACCCCCGTGTCGCCACAACCAGTGATTGCAGACCGAGCGCCACCACACGGCAGGTCTAGAGAGACGTCCTGGCACTCTCCCCAGTTGTACAGCTGAGGTTAATAGCAATGGTTCACCGACAAATACGCGCTCATTTGCCGAGACGATATTTAGCATAGCCTTCAGCTACGTCATTTGCTACGACCTAGCAAGGCGCCATTACCAGTTTATATTCAGTGTAATAATGTCTAAACAAGAGCGATGTTCTCCAATTGTGGATTAAAGTTAAGTATTCCAAGAACTACGTTCTTTTCTTTATAGGATAATTACTTTACCTTGTTCCAGACCTCACGCCAATCTGCGAGAGCTTAACGCGTGCCTTTCGGCTACCTCCGAGTGGCTTGGCTGTCTTGCCATGCCACTACAGTTGGTGACAAGCTAAATCGTGTTTGTACCAATTGATCTTGCCTTAATTTACTTGTGTCATGGCTTCGCCACAATCTCCAGATGTACTGTCCGAATTTTATCGCTTGCAGAATCAGCAGACGCAGGCCTTATTGGATGCCCTTGGACAGCTCGTCCAGGGTCAATGTGCACTGCAAAATGATGCGGCAGCCGCCGCTCCACCGCTACCACAGCCACAACACGCAGTTGCACCACCTTTTCATCCTTTTGATGCGGCACTGGCAAGCTGGACGGAGTGGTCACGTTAATTTGGATTCCATCTCGCCCCCTACAGAATTCAAGGTAATGAGCGGCAGCCTTTTTTGTTAGCATCTGTCGGGGTGCACACGTATCGAGTGATAGTGAAATTATTTCCCCGACGTGACGTAGCAACTCTGTCCTACGACGAAATTTTGTCTGCATTAGATGCATATTTCAAATAATCAGTCAATGTAGTTGCCAAACGGTATACGTTCTTTCGTACCAAATGTACGGACGGTCAAACTAATCGGGAGTGGGTTGCAACTTTGCAAGGCCTTACTAGGGATTGTGCTTTTGAGTGTGAATGTGGACTCCCTTATTCAGATACTATGGTGTGTGATGCAATTGCACAGAACGTTTCTGATGTTCGTATAAGGGAACAGATTTTGAAACAAGTCAATCCCTCCCTTCAACAAGTGATGGACATATTGGATAGGCAAGACACTCTTGACTTTGCTCAGGAATCGTTTGAAGCTTCGCCAGCCGTGTGTCACATTAACCGGCCCGCCGGGCGAGCTGCACGGAACAGTAAACAGCCCTCGCGCCCGTCCGCGCAGCTGCCGCCAAGCTCTCCAAAACGTGTGCCGCGCAAGCACGCAAATGCAGTGCTCAAATCGTGCCCGCGGTGTGCTACTAGACATTCGCGTGAAAATTGCCTGTCACGCCAAGCTATTTGCTTTTTCTGTAATAAAAAAGGACATGTTCAAAGTGTTTGCCAGAAAAAGCTCCGATTGGACACTAGCAACCATTCCAGGCCCTTTTCTTCGCGCCAGAATCGGAATCGAACCAAGAATACTCAGGCTCGTGGACCTTCGCCCATGGAAATTCATGTAGTTAATTCCACTCCGCCCAGTGCCACTCTCTCTAACGGTGACTGTGTTCGTCCCACAAATAGTGTGCGTCGACATCGCCGGAAATCGCGTCAAGTCGCAAGTGCTTCTGTACCAGTGTCTGTTCACGTTGCACGAGACAGTCGCTCTTGTCGTCAGCAGGACAATAAACTTTTTGTAGACTTGGACATTAATGGCAACGTGATCCCTTTCCAGCTCGATACCGGAGCTGCAGTTTCACTAATCAATAAAGACACGTACAAACAACTGGGCACACCTCCGTTGTGTGCCGCAAATGTTAAGTTAACTAGCTATTCCGGTCAGAATATCCCTGTGTTAGGACAGTGCAGCCTTCTTGCAACATACAAGGGACAAACAAAACTTGTGTCATTTTACGTATTTCGTTCGTCTTCTGCAGTGAACTGGTTTGGTTTAGATTTATTTCAGTTGTTTAACTTGTCTATAGTCAATCAGGTCCTATCAGTGAACCAGACTGTGCCTTCAGCCAGTGTTTCTCGTCTATGTGAAGAGTTTGCAGACATTTTTGCACCGGGCCTTGGTTGTGCTAAGAACTATAAAGCACATTTGGAACTGAAAGTAAACGCGCAACCGAAATTTTTCAGAGCGCGCAATGTTCCCCATGCATTGCGTGATGAGGTCGCAAGAACGTTAAACGATTTGGAATCACAAGGTGTGATTGAACGTGTGCAGGCTTCTCTCTGGGCCTCACCCTTAGTAATTTTGCCAAAATCTTCCGGAAAATTGAGACTTTGCGTGGACTTCAAAGCTACAGTGAATCCACAACTAGTGATTGCAACTTTTCCTTTACCCCGCCTGGAAGATCTTTTTGACAAACTGTGCACGGGTAAAATTTTTCGAAGTTGGACCTCACAGATGCGTACTTGCAAATACCAGTGGACGACGAATCCCAGCGCGTCTTGGTGGTTAACACGCATCTTGTTTTGTACCGATTCAAAAGACTACCATTCGGGTGTGCATCTGCCCTTGCATTGTTTCAGCAATATCTGCAAACTGTTTGTTCCTCGGTCCCTACTGCAGCAAACTATCTGGACGATATTGTGATCTCCGGAAAGACGGGAGAAGAACATTTAGCCAATCTCAGAACATTATTTCAGGTCTTGCGACACCATGGTCTTCGCTTGCAGAAGGACAAATGTGTGTTTTTTGCTCGTGACTTACCATACCTGGGCCATGTACTCAATGCCCAGGGCATACATCCCAGTCCAGAGCACCTCCGTGCCATACAAGACTTGCTTTCGCCCCAGAATTTGAAGCAGCTACAGAGTGTGCTCGGAAAAATAAATTACTATCATCGCTATGTGCGCCATGCATCTTCCATTTCAGCTCCGCTTCATTGCTTACGCCGTAAAGGTGTTCCGTTCGTCTGGACGACGGAATGCGAACGCGCCTTTCGCCAGTTGAAATCGGCGTTGCTTTCCACTACTTGCCTTACGCCATTCGATCCCCAGAAACCCCTTTTGTTGATGGTAGATGCATCGGATTTCGGGATCGGTGCTGTGCTTGCGCACAAAGATGGATCCCATGATCGCCCTATTGCCTTTGCGTCCAAATTGCTCTCGTCTGCGCAAAGAAATCATTCACAGACCGAGAAAGAAGCTTTGGCTCTCGTATTTGGTGTTACTAAGTTTCATGATTTCTTTTATGGTCGTCAGTTTACCATCATCACAGACCACAAACCTTTGACATCGCTTTTTCATCCGAACAAGCCTGTACCTCCACGTACAGCGCAGAAATTCATTCGCTGGTCTATTTTCCTCTCGCAGTTCCGCTACGATATCTTGTATCGGTCCACTGCTCAGCACAGAAACGCCGATGCGTTGTCCCGTTTGCCTGTTGCTGAGGATAGAGCATTCGATTCTTCCGAACTTGCTTGCATGTTCATTGATGCGGAAACCGATGACGTGGTCGAATCGTTTCCGATTGATTTTCGTCGTGTAGCTACAGCCACAGCTGCTGACCCTGTCCTTGCTACCGTTTTGCGTTTTGTTGCTACGCAATGGCCTTTGTCTAAGTCACGGATCGGGGATCCGTTGGTTCGCCGATTTTTTGCTCACAAGGGGAGACTTTTTGTACGACGTGGTGTTTTGCTGTTGCGTTCTGATAATGATCAGTCCAGGGTCGTGGTCCCGCGTTCATTACAGTCCTCTGTCTTACGGCTTCTCCACCAAGGACATTGGGGTATAGTGCGAACGAAACAACTTGCTCGTCAGCACTGTACTTGGTTCGGAATCGATGCTGCGATTACGAATATGTGCTCTTCTTGCATGGCGTGTGCCGAACAACAATCCGCACCGCCGCGGAACTTCTTTGCATGGCCGAAAGCCACTTCCAATTGGCAACGCTTACACATTCATTTTGCTGGTCCATTCTGGAATGCTAGATGGTTTGTTCTGGTCGATTCATTCAGTCATTTTCCTTTTGTTGTCCGGATGTCTTCCACGACGTCATCTGCCACCATCCAAGCATTATCCGCTATCTTTTGCACTGAAGGTCTTCCACAGACTATTGTTTCCGACAATGGCCCACAATTCATGTCCGCAGAATTTCAGTCATTCTGCAAGGCCAATGGTATTCAGCATCTGACATCCGCGCCGTTTTCGCTTCAGTCAAACGGTGCCGCTGACCGATTGGTCCGGACTTTCAAGTCACAGATGTTGAAGTTGAAAGAGTCGCATTCTCGGGAGGACGCGTTATTGTTCTTTTTGTGCTCGTATCGCTCTCAGCCCCGAGATGGTCGCTCGCCGGCTGAGTTGCTCCACGGTCGTCCTCATCGAACCTTGATGTCTTTGCTACATCCGCCGCATCAGGTTCCTGTGCAGAGGCAGCCACCTGTTTTTGCTCCAGGCGACGTTGTATACTATCGCAACTATCGAGGTTCACGGCGTTGGCTCACAGGGCGCATTCTTCGCTGCCTCGGCCGCGCTATGTATCTGGTTTTGGGGGCCTCTGGTGAGGTGCGTCGGCATCTCAATCAGCTGCGCCTCTGTCGTCGCACGGGTTCTGCCGCTCCCCGTCTGTTTTCAGCGACGGTGCCGTCATGTCAGCGCCCTGGGGACCCATCTACTGGCTCGCCTCATCCCCAGGTGTTACCGGCGATGCCTTCCATTTTGCCCCATGGCGACGCGCCGCCGCCGCCGCCGCCGCCGATCCTCCCGCCGGCGACGCCCGCAGTGGACGCTTCGCTGCAGCCGCCAAGCGCCTCCCTGGGTCACGCGCCGCCGATCGCTTCCCGTGACCAGCTGTCCTCCGACATGGAACTCTTGCCCGCTCCGGACCAGATGTCGTCTTCACCCGTCGGGTACCCCGACGCGATGGTGGTCGACCCTTCGTCCCTCCTGTCTATCTACGGGCGCATACACCGCATGTTGGCGTGCACCCTGAACTAGGTTTTCAGGCGTTTCCTAGATCCCCTCGGACCGAATGGCCGGGTGCGGGTGGCACGGCCTCGCCTGTTGTTAGGCTCCCCACCTCGTCGCATACGTCAACATGGGGTCCTCCCCACGGCGGGCGGAAGCCTTATAACACAACCGTTCGCCGATTTGCGGGGGAGGAATGTGGTGTCACCGCCAGACACCACACTTGCTAGGTGGTAGCCTTTAAATCGGCCGCGGTCCGGTAGTATACGTCGGACCCCCGTGTCGCCACAACCAGTGATTGCAGACCGAGCGCCACCACACGGCAGGTCTAGAGAGACGTCCTGGCACTCCCCCCAGTTGTACAGCTGAGGTTAATAGCAATGGTTCACCGACAAATACGCGCTCATTTGCCGAGACGATATTTAGCATAGCCTTCAGCTACGTCATTTGCTACGACCTAGCAAGGCGCCATTACCAGTTTATATTCAGTGTAATAATGTCTAAACAAGAGCGATGTTCTCCAATTGTGGATTAAAGTTAAGTATTCCAAGAACTACGTTCTTTTCTTTATAGGATAATTACTTTACCTTGTTCCAGACCTCACGCCAATCTGCGAGAGCTTAACGCGTGCCTTTCGGCTACCTCCGAGTGGCTTGGCTGTCTTACCACGCCACTACAGGCAGTGTCTTCACTGCCGAGCTGGTGGCCATCTCTCGTGCCCTTGAGCATATTCGTTCCTGCCCCGGTGTGTCCTACATGGTATGCAGTGATTCGCTGAGCGGTTTACAGTCCATTGATCAGTGCTACCCACGCCATCCTCTGGTAATTTCCATCCAGGAGTCGGTGTATGCCCTCGAACGATCTGGTCGATCATTAGTCTCTGTATGGACCCCGGGGCATATCGGAATCCCGGGAAATGAGCTAGTTGACAGCCTGGCCAAACAGGCCACTGGTAAGTCACTTCTGGAGATTGGCATACCCGAACCTGACCTCCGATCGGTGTTAGGTCGCAAAGTTCTCGTGATTTGGGATGCTGAATGGCGCAGCTTAGTTAC